>NW_026645733.1:0-270589 GCF_949987535.1 Balaenoptera acutorostrata | reverse complement strand
CCCCAAAGTTTAGGGCTGCTCTGTTGACAAGAACCCCCACTTCATTACACCTTAAATATCCTAGGAAAGAGAAAAATGGATAAAGAAGTTGGGGTCCTCATGTACAATGGAATATCACTCAGCCATGAAATCCACGTCATAAGGCTAGTAGCAGCACGATGAGTGGATTTAGGTACGACGATTCTAAGTGAAATAAGTCACACAGAAAAGACACTTATCATAAGATATCACTTAGAGAGGGAATGTAAAAACCGCTACACTTGAACTGAATTGCAAAACAGAACAGAGTCACACGTTTAGGAAACACACTATGGCTGCTGAACGGGAAAGGTGAGGTGGGGTGATGCATAAAACAAGGGTTTCAAATTAGCTCCGATACCGTTCCATAAACCCAATATGTAAGAGACAAGACCTATTCCTTTTTCAGTGAACTGGACTCAACACCCCCTATTCACCGCACAAGAATATATCTGACTAGGAAGAATCTTCAAACCTATGTATTGATATCTCTCCGTAAGTGAGTCAAGGGGGTGTAAAGTGGCATAAACACAGCCGTGAAAAGCAGCTAAACCCCATTATAAAAATAAATTACTTTTCAAAACCCGTGAAACAAAGACAGTGAAAGAGAGAGAAATTCTTACAAAATTCGTTCAGGGGCTGTGATGCAACCTGGATTGACCATATCTAGACCCACAGCTGATTGAGACATAAGGGTGGACACTCTTGGGGCTGAGAGGTTCGGTGAGGTTGGGTGAGCCAACGCAGACCCTTTCAAGTAATACTGCATGGTACCCATCCCATGGGTCCCAAATCTCCAGGTTCAAGGGCATCTTCCTACGTCGAAAACAGGCATGAGAAACCCAGAAGATGGTACACCGTGTGATCGGGAAAGGTTTCTAAAACGCACCTCATTTCTCATCTCCTTTGCTCGGGTTCGCCATTCCAGCCGATTTACTAGCCATCTCCCTCCTTGGAGAATCAGCACCTTTAACCTCCTGTTCCGTACAGGTTGCAATTTGTCCTGAGGATGAAGGGGAAGAGGGGGAACCAATGAGAGACTAGCTCTAGGTGTTGGGACAGGCACAGGTCACTCTATTTTCCCATCAGGAAGAAGAATTAAGCACAAGCTCAGCCTGCCCCCCAGAACCAGAAGAGGGCCTGAAGCAATCCTGCGCTTTGGCGGCCATCTCCCAAAAAAGCAAGTTGAAAAATGGAGCTCAGGGGCACTGCAATTCACAAACCTGCAGAGTTTTAAATGATACCTCTCGTCCACAAATATATTAAGGGAAGGCAACGAAGAGGCTTTGAAAGCAAGGCAGAATTGCAGGAAACAGATTTCAGGAGGTAGATTCGAATCGCCTTGAAAGCACATGAAAAGCGGCAAAACGTGGACAATGATGCCCTTGGCCAAAAAGGGCGTATGCGTTTTTTCCTGAATATATTCAGGAAAAAACGCATACGCCCTTTTTGGCCAACCAAGCAACCTGGAAAGGCCAATCAGCGCTCCAAAGAAGTCTCGCTTCCCAGCGGGCAAAAGGGCCATGCGGAAAAAAGTGTCCAAACCAGAAATGCAGGACCGGCCATGGAGAAATGGGAGCCTTGCTACGCTGATGGGTGGGATGTAAATTGCCAACAGGCACTCCGGAGAAGTGTACGGTGTGTTCTGAAACATCTAAAAAACACAGCTTGGAGAGCATAGGGCACTTCCACTCATGGGCGTATAAATTGGGAAAACTAAAAATCAGCAAGACACAGGCACCCCAAAGTTTAGGGCTGCTCTGTTGACAAGAACCCCCACTTCATTACACCTTAAATATCCTAGGAAAGAGAAAAATGGATAAAGAAGTTGGGGTCCTCATGTACAATGGAATATCACTCAGCCATGAAATCCACGTCATAAGGCTAGTAGCAGCACGATGAGTGGATTTAGGTACGATGATTCTAAGTGAAATAAGTCACACAGAAAAAGACACTTATCATAAGATATCACTTAGAGAGGGAATGTAAAAACCGCTACACTTGAACTGAATTGCAAAACAGAACAGAGTCACACGTTTAGGAAACACACTATGGCTGCTGAACGGGAAAGGTGAGGTGGGGTGATGCATAAAACAAGGGTTTCAAATTAGCTCCGATACCGTTCCATAAACCCAATATGTAAGAGACAAGACCTATTCCTTTTTCAGTGAACTGGACTCAACACCCCCTATTCACCGCACAAGAATATATCTGACTAGGAAGAATCTTCAAACCTATGTATTGATATCTCTCCGTAAGTGAGTCAAGGGGGTGTAAAGCGGCATAAACACAGCCGTGAAAAGCAGCTAAACCCCATTATAAAAATAAATTACTTTTCAAAACCCGTGAAACAAAGACAGTGAAAGAGAGAGAAATTCTTACAAAATTCGTTCAGGGGCTGTGATGCAACCTGGATTGACCATATCTAGACCCACAGCTGATTGAGACATAAGGGTGGACACTCTTGGGGCTGAGAGGTTCGGTGAGGATGGGTGAGCCAACGCAGACCCTTTCAAGTAATACTGCATGGTACCCATCCCATGGGTCCCAAATCTCCAGGTTCAAGGGCATCTTCCTACGTCGAAAACAGGCATGAGAAACCCAGAAGATGGTACACCGTGTGATCGGGAAAGGTTTCTAAAACGCACCTCATTTCTCATCTCCTTTGCTCGGGTTCGCCATTCCAGCCGATTTACTAGCCATCTCCCTCCTTGGAGAATCAGCACCTTTAACCTCCTGTTCCGTACAGGTTGCAATTTGTCCTGAGGATGAAGGGGAAGAGGGGGAACCAATGAGAGACTAGCTCTAGGTGTTGGGACAGGCACAGGTCACTCTATTTTCCCATCAGGAAGAAGAATTAAGCACAAGCTCAGCCTGCCCCCCAGAACCAGAAGAGGGCCTGAAGCAATCCTGCGCTTTGTCGGCCATCTCCCAAAAAAGCAAGTTGAAAAATGGAGCTCAGGGGCACTGCAATTCACAAACCTGCAGAGTTTTAAATGATACCTCTCGTCCACAAATATATTAAGGGAAGGCAACGAAGAGGCTTTGAAAGCAAGGCAGAATTGCAGGAAACAGATTTCAGGAGGTAGATTCGAATCGCCTTGAAAGCACATGAAAAGCGGCAAAACGTGGACAATGATGCCCTTGGCCAAAAAGGGCGTATGCGTTTTTTCCTGAATATATTCAGGAAAAAACGCATACGCCCTTTTTGGCCAACCAAGCAACCTGGAAAGGCCAATCAGCGCTCCAAAGAAGTCTCGCTTCCCAGCGGGCAAAAGGGCCATGCGGAAAAAAGTGTCCAAACCAGAAATGCAGGACCGGCCATGGAGAAATGGGAGCCTTGCTACGCTGATGGGTGGGATGTAAATTGCCAACAGGCACTCCGGAGAAGTGTACGGTGTGTTCTGAAACATCTAAAAAACACAGCTTGGAGAGCATAGGGCACTTCCACTCATGGGCGTATAAATTGGGAAAACTAAAAATCAGCAAGACACAGGCACCCCAAAGTTTAGGGCTGCTCTGTTGACAAGAACCCCCACTTCATTACACCTTAAATATCCTAGGAAAGAGAAAAATGGATAAAGAAGTTGGGGTCCTCATGTACAATGGAATATCACTCAGCCATGAAATCCACGTCATAAGGCTAGTAGCAGCACGATGAGTGGATTTAGGTACGACGATTCTAAGTGAAATAAGTCACACAGAAAAAGACACTTATCATAAGATATCACTTCGAGAGGGAATGTAAAAACCGCTACACTTGAACTGAATTGCAAAACAGAACAGAGTCACACGTTTAGGAAACACACTATGGCTGCTGAACGGGAAAGGTGAGGTGGGGTGATGCATAAAACAAGGGTTTCAAATTAGCTCCGATACCGTTCCATAAACCCAATATGTAAGAGACAAGACCTATTCCTTTTTCAGTGAACTGGACTCAACACCCCCTATTCACCGCACAAGAATATATCTGACTAGGAAGAATCTTCAAACCTATGTATTGATATCTCTCCGTAAGTGAGTCAAGGGGGTGTAAAGCGGCATAAACACAGCCGTGAAAAGCAGCTAAACCCCATTATAAAAATAAATTACTTTTCAAAACCCGTGAAACAAAGACAGTGAAAGAGAGAGAAATTCTTACAAAATTCGTTCAGGGGCTGTGATGCAACCTGGATTGACCATATCTAGACCCACAGCTGATTGAGACATAAGGGTGGACACTCTTGGGGCTGAGAGGTTCGGTGAGGTTGGGTGAGCCAACGCAGACCCTTTCAAGTAATACTGCATGGTACCCATCCCATGGGTCCCAAATCTCCAGGTTCAAGGGCATCTTCCTACGTCGAAAACAGGCATGAGAAACCCAGAAGATGGTACACCGTGTGATCGGGAAAGGTTTCTAAAACGCACCTCATTTCTCATCTCCTTTGCTCGGGTTCGCCATTCCAGCCGATTTATTAGCCATCTCCCTCCTTGGAGAATCAGCACCTTTAACCTCCTGTTCCGTACAGGTTGCAATTTGTCCTGAGGATGAACGGGAAGAGGGGGAACCAATGAGAGACTAGCTCTAGGTGTTGGGACAGGCACAGGTCACTCTATTTTCCCATCAGGAAGAAGAATTAAGCACAAGCTCAGCCTGCCCCCCAGAACCAGAAGAGGGCCTGAAGCAATCCTGCGCTTTTGCGGCCAGCTCCCAAAAAAGCGAGTTGAAAAATGGAGCTCAGGGGCACTGCAATTCACAAACCTGCAGAGTTTTAAATGATACCTCTCGTCCACAAATATACTAAGGGAAGGCAACGAAGAGGCTTTGAAAGCAAGGCAGAATTGCAGGAAACAGATTTCAGGAGGTAGATTCGAATCGCCTTGAAAGCACATGAAAAGCGGCAAAACGTGGACAATGATGCCCTTGGCCAAAAAGGGCGTATGCGTTTTTTCCTGAATATATTCAGGAAAAAACGCATACGCCCTTTTTGGCCAACCAAGCAACCTGGAAAGGCCAATCAGCGCTCCAAAGAAGTCTCGCTTCCCAGCGGGCAAAAGGGCCATGCGGAAAAAAGTGTCCAAACCAGAAATGCAGGACCGGCCATGGAGAAATGGGAGCCTTGCTACGCTGATGGGTGGGATGTAAATTGCCAACAGCCACTCTGGAGAAGTGTACGGTGTGTTCTGAAACATCTAAAAAACACAGCTTGGAGAGCATAGGGCACTTCCACTCATGGGCGTATAAATTGGGAAAACTAAAAATCAGCAAGACACAGGCACCCCAAAGTTTAGGGCTGCTCTGTTGACAAGAACCCCCACTTCATTACACCTTAAATATCCTAGGAAAGAGAAAAATGGATAAAGAAGTTGGGGTCCTCATGTACAATGGAATATCACTCAGCCATGAAATCCACGTCATAAGGCTAGTAGCAGCACGATGAGTGGATTTAGGTACGACGATTCTAAGTGAAATAAGTCACACAGAAAAGACACTTATCATAAGATATCACTTAGAGAGGGAATGTAAAAACCGCTACACTTGAACTGAATTGCAAAACAGAACAGAGTCACACGTTTAGGAAACACACTATGGCTGCTGAACGGGAAAGGTGAGGTGGGGTGATGCATAAAACAAGGGTTTCAAATTAGCTCCGATACCGTTCCATAAACCCAATATGTAAGAGACAAGACCTATTCCTTTTTCAGTGAACTGGACTCAACACCCCCTATTCACCGCACAAGAATATATCTGACTAGTAAGAATCTTCAAACCTATGTATTGATATCTCTCCGTAAGTGAGTCAAGGGGGTGTAAAGTGGCATAAACACAGCCGTGAAAAGCAGCTAAACCCCATTATAAAAATAAATTACTTTTCAAAACCCGTGAAACAAAGACAGTGAAAGAGAGAGAAATTCTTACAAAATTCGTTCAGGGGCTGTGATGCAACCTGGATTGACCATATCTAGACCCACAGCTGATTGAGACATAAGGGTGGACACTCTTGGGGCTGAGAGGTTCGGTGAGGTTGGGTGAGCCAACGCAGACCCTTTCAAGTAATACTGCATGGTACCCATCCCATGGGTCCCAAATCTCCAGGTTCAAGGGCATCTTCCTACGTCGAAAACAGGCATGAGAAACCCAGAAGATGGTACACCGTGTGATCGGGAAAGGTTTCTAAAACGCACCTCATTTCTCATCTCCTTTGCTCGGGTTCGCCATTCCAGCCGATTTACTAGCCATCTCCCTCCTTGGAGAATCAGCACCTTTAACCTCCTGTTCCGTACAGGTTGCAATTTGTCCTGAGGATGAAGGGGAAGAGGGGGAACCAATGAGAGACTAGCTCTAGGTGTTGGGACAGGCACAGGTCACTCTATTTTCCCATCAGGAAGAAGAATTAAGCACAAGCTCAGCCTGCCCCCCAGAACCAGAAGAGGGCCTGAAGCAATCCTGCGCTTTGGCGGCCATCTCCCAAAAAAGCAAGTTGAAAAATGGAGCTCAGGGGCACTGCAATTCACAAACCTGCAGAGTTTTAAATGATACCTCTCGTCCACAAATATATTAAGGGAAGGCAACGAAGAGGCTTTGAAAGCAAGGCAGAATTGCAGGAAACAGATTTCAGGAGGTAGATTCGAATCGCCTTGAAAGCACATGAAAAGCGGCAAAACGTGGACAATGATGCCCTTGGCCAAAAAGGGCGTATGCGTTTTTTCCTGAATATATTCAGGAAAAAACGCATACGCCCTTTTTGGCCAACCAAGCAACCTGGAAAGGCCAATCAGCGCTCCAAAGAAGTCTCGCTTCCCAGCGGGCAAAAGGGCCATGCGGAAAAAAGTGTCCAAACCAGAAATGCAGGACCGGCCATGGAGAAATGGGAGCCTTGCTACGCTGATGGGTGGGATGTAAATTGCCAACAGGCACTCCGGAGAAGTGTACGGTGTGTTCTGAAACATCTAAAAAACACAGCTTGGAGAGCATAGGGCACTTCCACTCATGGGCGTATAAATTGGGAAAACTAAAAATCAGCAAGACACAGGCACCCCAAAGTTTAGGGCTGCTCTGTTGACAAGAACCCCCACTTCATTACACCTTAAATATCCTAGGAAAGAGAAAAATGGATAAAGAAGTTGGGGTCCTCATGTACAATGGAATATCACTCAGCCATGAAATCCACGTCATAAGGCTAGTAGCAGCACGATGAGTGGATTTAGGTACGACGATTCTAAGTGAAATAAGTCACACAGAAAAAGACACTTATCATAAGATATCACTTCGAGAGGGAATGTAAAAACCGCTACACTTGAACTGAATTGCAAAACAGAACAGAGTCACACGTTTAGGAAACACACTATGGCTGCTGAACGGGAAAGGTGAGGTGGGGTGATGCATAAAACAAGGGTTTCAAATTAGCTCCGATACCGTTCCATAAACCCAATATGTAAGAGACAAGACCTATTCCTTTTTCAGTGAACTGGACTCAACACCCCCTATTCACCGCACAAGAATATATCTGACTAGGAAGAATCTTCAAACCTATGTATTGATATCTCTCCGTAAGTGAGTCAAGGGGGTGTAAAGCGGCATAAACACAGCCGTGAAAAGCAGCTAAACCCCATTATAAAAATAAATTACTTTTCAAAACCCGTGAAACAAAGACAGTGAAAGAGAGAGAAATTCTTACAAAATTCGTTCAGGGGCTGTGATGCAACCTGGATTGACCATATCTAGACCCACAGCTGATTGAGACATAAGGGTGGACACTCTTGGGGCTGAGAGGTTCGGTGAGGATGGGTGAGCCAACGCAGACCCTTTCAAGTAATACTGCATGGTACCCATCCCATGGGTCCCAAATCTCCAGGTTCAAGGGCATCTTCCTACGTCGAAAACAGGCATGAGAAACCCAGAAGATGGTACACCGTGTGATCGGGAAAGGTTTCTAAAACGCACCTCATTTCTCATCTCCTTTGCTCGGGTTCGCCATTCCAGCCGATTTACTAGCCATCTCCCTCCTTGGAGAATCAGCACCTTTAACCTCCTGTTCCGTACAGGTTGCAATTTGTCCTGAGGATGAAGGGGAAGAGGGGGAACCAATGAGAGACTAGCTCTAGGTGTTGGGACAGGCACAGGTCACTCTATTTTCCCATCAGGAAGAAGAATTAAGCACAAGCTCAGCCTGCCCCCCAGAACCAGAAGAGGGCCTGAAGCAATCCTGCGCTTTGTCGGCCATCTCCCAAAAAAGCAAGTTGAAAAATGGAGCTCAGGGGCACTGCAATTCACAAACCTGCAGAGTTTTAAATGATACCTCTCGTCCACAAATATATTAAGGGAAGGCAACGAAGAGGCTTTGAAAGCAAGGCAGAATTGCAGGAAACAGATTTCAGGAGGTAGATTCGAATCGCCTTGAAAGCACATGAAAAGCGGCAAAACGTGGACAATGATGCCCTTGGCCAAAAAGGGCGTATGCGTTTTTTCCTGAATATATTCAGGAAAAAACGCATACGCCCTTTTTGGCCAACCAAGCAACCTGGAAAGGCCAATCAGCGCTCCAAAGAAGTCTCGCTTCCCAGCGGGCAAAAGGGCCATGCGGAAAAAAGTGTCCAAACCAGAAATGCAGGACCGGCCATGGAGAAATGGGAGCCTTGCTACGCTGATGGGTGGGATGTAAATTGCCAACAGGCACTCCGGAGAAGTGTACGGTGTGTTCTGAAACATCTAAAAAACACAGCTTGGAGAGCATAGGGCACTTCCACTCATGGGCGTATAAATTGGGAAAACTAAAAATCAGCAAGACACAGGCACCCCAAAGTTTAGGGCTGCTCTGTTGACAAGAACCCCCACTTCATTACACCTTAAATATCCTAGGAAAGAGAAAAATGGATAAAGAAGTTGGGGTCCTCATGTACAATGGAATATCACTCAGCCATGAAATCCACGTCATAAGGCTAGTAGCAGCACGATGAGTGGATTTAGGTACGACGATTCTAAGTGAAATAAGTCACACAGAAAAAGACACTTATCATAAGATATCACTTCGAGAGGGAATGTAAAAACCGCTACACTTGAACTGAATTGCAAAACAGAACAGAGTCACACGTTTAGGAAACACACTATGGCTGCTGAACGGGAAAGGTGAGGTGGGGTGATGCATAAAACAAGGGTTTCAAATTAGCTCCGATACCGTTCCATAAACCCAATATGTAAGAGACAAGACCTATTCCTTTTTCAGTGAACTGGACTCAACACCCCCTATTCACCGCACAAGAATATATCTGACTAGGAAGAATCTTCAAACCTATGTATTGATATCTCTCCGTAAGTGAGTCAAGGGGGTGTAAAGCGGCATAAACACAGCCGTGAAAAGCAGCTAAACCCCATTATAAAAATAAATTACTTTTCAAAACCCGTGAAACAAAGACAGTGAAAGAGAGAGAAATTCTTACGAAATTCGTTCAGGGGCTGTGATGCAACCTGGATTGACCATATCTAGACCCACAGCTGATTGAGACATAAGGGTGGACACTCTTGGGGCTGAGAGGTTCGGTGAGGTTGGGTGAGCCAACGCAGACCCTTTCAAGTAATACTGCATGGTACCCATCCCATGGGTCCCAAATCTCCAGGTTCAAGGGCATCTTCCTACGTCGAAAACAGGCATGAGAAACCCAGAAGATGGTACACCGTGTGATCGGGAAAGGTTTCTAAAACGCACCTCATTTCTCATCTCCTTTGCTCGGGTTCGCCATTCCAGCCGATTTACTAGCCATCTCCCTCCTTGGAGAATCAGCACCTTTAACCTCCTGTTCCGTACAGGTTGCAATTTGTCCTGAGGATGAAGGGGAAGAGGGGGAACCAATGAGAGACTAGCTCTAGGTGTTGGGACAGGCACAGGTCACTCTATTTTCCCATCAGGAAGAAGAATTAAGCACAAGCTCAGCCTGCCCCCCAGAACCAGAAGAGGGCCTGAAGCAATCCTGCGCTTTGTCGGCCATCTCCCAAAAAAGCAAGTTGAAAAATGGAGCTCAGGGGCACTGCAATTCACAAACCTGCAGAGTTTTAAATGATACCTCTCGTCCACAAATATATTAAGGGAAGGCAACGAAGAGGCTTTGAAAGCAAGGCAGAATTGCAGGAAACAGATTTCAGGAGGTAGATTCGAATCGCCTTGAAAGCACATGAAAAGCGGCAAAACGTGGACAATGATGCCCTTGGCCAAAAAGGGCGTATGCGTTTTTTCCTGAATATATTCAGGAAAAAACGCATACGCCCTTTTTGGCCAACCAAGCAACCTGGAAAGGCCAATCAGCGCTCCAAAGAAGTCTCGCTTCCCAGCGGGCAAAAGGGCCATGCGGAAAAAAGTGTCCAAACCAGAAATGCAGGACCGGCCATGGAGAAATGGGAGCCTTGCTACGCTGATGGGTGGGATGTAAATTGCCAACAGGCACTCCGGAGAAGTGTACGGTGTGTTCTGAAACATCTAAAAAACACAGCTTGGAGAGCATAGGGCACTTCCACTCATGGGCGTATAAATTGGGAAAACTAAAAATCAGCAAGACACAGGCACCCCAAAGTTTAGGGCTGCTCTGTTGACAAGAACCCCCACTTCATTACACCTTAAATATCCTAGGAAAGAGAAAAATGGATAAAGAAGTTGGGGTCCTCATGTACAATGGAATATCACTCAGCCATGAAATCCACGTCATAAGGCTAGTAGCAGCACGATGAGTGGATTTAGGTACGACGATTCTAAGTGAAATAAGTCACACAGAAAAAGACACTTATCATAAGATATCACTTAGAGAGGGAATGTAAAAACCGCTACACTTGAACTGAATTGCAAAACAGAACAGAGTCACACGTTTAGGAAACACACTATGGCTGCTGAACGGGAAAGGTGAGGTGGGGTGATGCATAAAACAAGGGTTTCAAATTAGCTCCGATACCGTTCCATAAACCCAATATGTAAGAGACAAGACCTATTCCTTTTTCAGTGAACTGGACTCAACACCGCCTATTCACCGCACAAGAATATATCTGACTAGTAAGAATCTTCAAACCTATGTATTGATATCTCTCCGTAAGTGAGTCAAGGGGGTGTAAAGCGGCATAAACACAGCCGTGAAAAGCAGCTAAACCCCAATATAAAAATAAATTACTTTTCAAAACCCGTGAAACAAAGACAGTGAAAGAGAGAGAAATTCTTACAAAATTCGTTCAGGGGCTGTGATGCAACCTGGATTGACCATATCTAGACCCACAGCTGATTGAGATATAAGGGTGGACACTCTTGGGGCTGAGAGGTTCGGTGAGGTTGGGTGAGCCAACGCAGACCCTTTCAAGTAATACTGCATGGTACCCATCCCATGGGTCCCAAATCTCCAGGTTCAAGGGCATCTTCCTACGTCGAAAACAGGCATGAGAAACCCAGAAGATGGTACACCGTGTGATCGGGAAAGGTTTCTAAAACGCACCTCATTTCTCATCTCCTTTGCTCGGGTTCGCCATTCCAGCCGATTTATTAGCCATCTCCCTCCTTGGAGAATCAGCACCTTTAACCTCCTGTTCCGTACAGGTTGCAATTTGTCCTGAGGATGAACGGGAAGAGGGGGAACCAATGAGAGACTAGCTCTAGGTGTTGGGACAGGCACAGGTCACTCTATTTTCCCATCAGGAAGAAGAATTAAGCACAAGCTCAGCCTGCCCCCCAGAACCAGAAGAGGGCCTGAAGCAATCCTGCGCTTTTGCGGCCAGCTCCCAAAAAAGCGAGTTGAAAAATGGAGCTCAGGGGCACTGCAATTCACAAACCTGCACAGTTTTAAATGATACCTCTCGTCCACAAATATACTAAGGGAAGGCAACGAAGAGGCTTTGAAAGCAAGGCAGAATTGCAGGAAACAGATTTCAGGAGGTAGATTCGAATCGCCTTGAAAGCACATGAAAAGCGGCAAAACGTGGACAATGATGCCCTTGGCCAAAAAGGGCGTATGCGTTTTTTCCTGAATATATTCAGGAAAAAACGCATACGCCCTTTTTGGCCAACCAAGCAACCTGGAAAGGCCAATCAGCGCTCCAAAGAAGTCTCGCTTCCCAGCGGGCAAAAGGGCCATGCGGAAAAAAGTGTCCAAACCAGAAATGCAGGACCGGCCATGGAGAAATGGGAGCCTTGCTACGCTGATGTGTGGGATGTAAATTGCCAACAGCCACTCTGGAGAAGTGTACGGTGTGTTCTGAAACATCTAAAAAACACAGCTTGGAGAGCATAGGGCACTTCCACTCATGGGCGTATAAATTGGGAAAACTAAAAATCAGCAAGACACAGGCACCCCAAAGTTTAGGGCTGCTCTGTTGACAAGAACCCCCACTTCATTACACCTTAAATATCCTAGGAAAGAGAAAAATGGATAAAGAAGTTGGGGTCCTCATGTACAATGGAATATCACTCAGCCATGAAATCCACGTCATAAGGCTAGTAGCAGCACGATGAGTGGATTTAGGTACGACGATTCTAAGTGAAATAAGTCACACAGAAAAGACACTTATCATAAGATATCACTTAGAGAGGGAATGTAAAAACCGCTACACTTGAACTGAATTGCAAAATAGAACAGAGTCACACGTTTAGGAAACACACTATGGCTGCTGAACGGGAAAGGTGAGGTGGGGTGATGCATAAAACAAGGGTTTCAAATTAGCTCCGATACCGTTCCATAAACCCAATATGTAAGAGACAAGACCTATTCCTTTTTCAGTGAACTGGACTCAACACCGCCTATTCACCGCACAAGAATATATCTGACTAGGAAGAATCTTCAAACCTATGTATTGATATCTCTCCATAAGTGAGACAAGGGGGTGTAAAGCGGCATAAACACAGCCGTGAAAAGCAGCTAAACCCCATTATAAAAATAAATTACTTTTCAAAACCCGTGAAACAAAGACAGTGAAAGAGAGAGAAATTCTTACAAAATTCGTTCAGGGGCTGTGATGCAACCTGGATTGACCATATCTAGACCCACAGCTGATTGAGACATAAGGGTGGACACTCTTGGGGCTGAGAGGTTCGGTGAGGTTGGGTGAGCCAACGCAGACCCTTTCAAGTAATACTGCATGGTACCCATCCCATGGGTCCCAAATCTCCAGGTTCAAGGGCATCTTCCTACGTCGAAAACAGGCATGAGAAACCCAGAAGATGGTACACCGTGTGATCGGGAAAGGTTTCTAAAACGCACCTCATTTCTCATCTCCTTTGCTCGGGTTCGCCATTCCAGCCGATTTACTAGCCGTCTCCCTCCTTGGAGAATCAGCACCTTTAACCTCCTGTTCCGTACAGGTTGCAATTTGTCCTGAGGATGAACGGGAAGAGGGGGAACCAATGAGAGACTAGCTCTAGGTGTTGGGACAGGCACAGGTCACTCTATTTTCCCATCAGGAAGAAGAATTAAGCACAAGCTCAGCCTGCCCCCCAGAACCAGAAGAGGGCCTGAAGCAATCCTGCGCTTTTGCGGCCAGCTCCCAAAAAAGCGAGTTGAAAAATGGAGCTCAGGGGCACTGCAATTCACAAACCTGCAGAGTTTTAAATGATACCTCTCGTCCAAAAATATACTAAGGGAAGGCAAGGAAGAGGCTTTGAAAGCAAGGCAGAATTGCAGGAAACAGATTTCAGGAGGTAGATTCGAATCGCCTTGAAAGCACATGAAAAGCGGCAAAACGTGGACAATGATGCCCTTGGCCAAAAAGGGCGTATGCGTTTTTTCCTGAATATATTCAGGAAAAAACGCATACGCCCTTTTTGGCCAACCAAGCAACCTGGAAAGGCCAATCAGCGCTCCAAAGAAGTCTCGCTTCCCAGCGGGCAAAAGGGCCATGCGGAAAAAAGTGTCCAAACCAGAAATGCAGGACCGGCCATGGAGAAATGGGAGCCTTGCTACGCTGATGGGTGGGATGTAAATTGCCAACAGCCACTCTGGAGAAGTGTACGGTGTGTTCTGAAACATCTAAAAAACACAGCTTGGAGAGCATAGGGCACTTCCACTCATGGGCGTATAAATTGGGAAAACTAAAAATCAGCAAGACACAGGCACCCCAAAGTTTAGGGCTGCTCTGTTGACAAGAACCCCCACTTCATTACACCTTAAATATCCTAGGAAAGAGAAAAATAGATAAAGAAGTTGGGGTCCTCATGTACAATGGAATATCACTCAGCCATGAAATCCACGTCATAAGGCTAGTAGCAGCACGATGAGTGGATTTAGGTACGACGATTCTAAGTGAAATAAGTCACACAGAAAAGACACTTATCATAAGATATCACTTAGAGAGGGAATGTAAAAACCGCTACACTTGAACTGAATTGCAAAACAGAACAGAGTCACACGTTTAGGAAACACACTATGGCTGCTGAACGGGAAAGGTGAGGTGGGGTGATGCATAAAACAAGGGTTTCAAATTAGCTCCGATACCGTTCCATAAACCCAATATGTAAGAGACAAGACCTATTCCTTTTTCAGTGAACTGGACTCAACACCCCCTATTCACCGCACAAGAATATATCTGACTAGTAAGAATCTTCAAACCTATGTATTGATATCTCTCCGTAAGTGAGTGAAGGGGGTGTAAAGCGGCATAAACACAGCCGTGAAAAGCAGCTAAACCCCAATATAAAAATAAATTACTTTTCAAAACCCGTGAAACAAAGACAGTGAAAGAGAGAGAAATTCTTACAAAATTCGTTCAGGGGCTGTGATGCAACCTGGATTGACCATATCTAGACCCACAGCTGATTGAGACATAAGGGTGGACACTCTTGGGGCTGAGAGGTTCGGTGAGGTTGGGTGAGCCAACGCAGACCCTTTCAAGTAATACTGCATGGTACCCATCCCATGGGTCCCAAATCTCCAGGTTCAAGGGCATCTTCCTACGTCGAAAACAGGCATGAGAAACCCAGAAGATGGTACACCGTGTGATCGGGAAAGGTTTCTAAAACGCACCTCATTTCTCATCTCCTTTGCTCGGGTTCGCCATTCCAGCCGATTTATTAGCCATCTCCCTCCTTGGAGAATCAGCACCTTTAACCTCCTGTTCCGTACAGGTTGCAATTTGTCCTGAGGATGAACGGGAAGAGGGGGAACCAATGAGAGACTAGCTCTAGGTGTTGGGACAGGCACAGGTCACTCTATTTTCCCATCAGGAAGAAGAATTAAGCACAAGCTCAGCCTGCCCCCCAGAACCAGAAGAGGGCCTGAAGCAATCCTGCGCTTTTGCGGCCAGCTCCCAAAAAAGCGAGTTGAAAAATGGAGCTCAGGGGCACTGCAATTCACAAACCTGCAGAGTTTTAAATGATACCTCTCGTCCACAAATATACTAAGGGAAGGCAACGAAGAGGCTTTGAAAGCAAGGCAGAATTGCAGGAAACAGATTTCAGGAGGTAGATTCGAATCGCCTTGAAAGCACATGAAAAGCGGCAAAACGTGGACAATGATGCCCTTGGCCAAAAAGGGCGTATGCGTTTTTTCCTGAATATATTCAGGAAAAAACGCATACGCCCTTTTTGGCCAACCAAGCAACCTGGAAAGGCCAATCAGCGCTCCAAAGAAGTCTCGCTTCCCAGCGGGCAAAAGGGCCATGCGGAAAAAAGTGTCCAAACCAGAAATGCAGGACCGGCCATGGAGAAATGGGAGCCTTGCTACGCTGATGGGTGGGATGTAAATTGCCAACAGCCACTCTGGAGAAGTGTACGGTGTGTTCTGAAACATCTAAAAAACACAGCTTGGAGAGCATAGGGCACTTCCACTCATGGGCGTATAAATTGGGAAAACTAAAAATCAGCAAGACACAGGCACCCCAAAGTTTAGGGCTGCTCTGTTGACAAGAACCCCCACTTCATTACACCTTAAATATCCTAGGAAAGAGAAAAATGGATAAAGAAGTTGGGGTCCTCATGTACAATGGAATATCACTCAGCCATGAAATCCACGTCATAAGGCTAGTAGCAGCACGATGAGTGGATTTAGGTACGACGATTCTAAGTGAAATAAGTCACACAGAAAAGACACTTATCATAAGATATCACTTAGAGAGGGAATGTAAAAACCGCTACACTTGAACTGAATTGCAAAACAGAACAGAGTCACACGTTTAGGAAACACACTATGGCTGCTGAACGGGAAAGGTGAGGTGGGGTGATGCATAAAACAAGGGTTTCAAATTAGCTCCGATACCGTTCCATAAACCCAATATGTAAGAGACAAGACCTATTCCTTTTTCAGTGAACTGGACTCAACACCCCCTATTCACCGCACAAGAATATATCTGACTAGTAAGAATCTTCAAACCTATGTATTGATATCTCTCCGTAAGTGAGTCAAGGGGGTGTAAAGTGGCATAAACACAGCCGTGAAAAGCAGCTAAACCCCATTATAAAAATAAATTACTTTTCAAAACCCGTGAAACAAAGACAGTGAAAGAGAGAGAAATTCTTACAAAATTCGTTCAGGGGCTGTGATGCAACCTGGATTGACCATATCTAGACCCACAGCTGATTGAGACATAAGGGTGGACACTCTTGGGGCTGAGAGGTTCGGTGAGGTTGGGTGAGCCAACGCAGACCCTTTCAAGTAATACTGCATGGTACCCATCCCATGGGTCCCAAATCTCCAGGTTCAAGGGCATCTTCCTACGTCGAAAACAGGCATGAGAAACCCAGAAGATGGTACACCGTGTGATCGGGAAAGGTTTCTAAAACGCACCTCATTTCTCATCTCCTTTGCTCGGGTTCGCCATTCCAGCCGATTTACTAGCCATCTCCCTCCTTGGAGAATCAGCACCTTTAACCTCCTGTTCCGTACAGGTTGCAATTTGTCCTGAGGATGAAGGGGAAGAGGGGGAACCAATGAGAGACTAGCTCTAGGTGTTGGGACAGGCACAGGTCACTCTATTTTCCCATCAGGAAGAAGAATTAAGCACAAGCTCAGCCTGCCCCCCAGAACCAGAAGAGGGCCTGAAGCAATCCTGCGCTTTGGCGGCCATCTCCCAAAAAAGCAAGTTGAAAAATGGAGCTCAGGGGCACTGCAATTCACAAACCTGCAGAGTTTTAAATGATACCTCTCGTCCACAAATATATTAAGGGAAGGCAACGAAGAGGCTTTGAAAGCAAGGCAGAATTGCAGGAAACAGATTTCAGGAGGTAGATTCGAATCGCCTTGAAAGCACATGAAAAGCGGCAAAACGTGGACAATGATGCCCTTGGCCAAAAAGGGCGTATGCGTTTTTTCCTGAATATATTCAGGAAAAAACGCATACGCCCTTTTTGGCCAACCAAGCAACCTGGAAAGGCCAATCAGCGCTCCAAAGAAGTCTCGCTTCCCAGCGGGCAAAAGGGCCATGCGGAAAAAAGTGTCCAAACCAGAAATGCAGGACCGGCCATGGAGAAATGGGAGCCTTGCTACGCTGATGGGTGGGATGTAAATTGCCAACAGGCACTCCGGAGAAGTGTACGGTGTGTTCTGAAACATCTAAAAAACACAGCTTGGAGAGCATAGGGCACTTCCACTCATGGGCGTATAAATTGGGAAAACTAAAAATCAGCAAGACACAGGCACCCCAAAGTTTAGGGCTGCTCTGTTGACAAGAACCCCCACTTCATTACACCTTAAATATCCTAGGAAAGAGAAAAATGGATAAAGAAGTTGGGGTCCTCATGTACAATGGAATATCACTCAGCCATGAAATCCACGTCATAAGGCTAGTAGCAGCACGATGAGTGGATTTAGGTACGACGATTCTAAGTGAAATAAGTCACACAGAAAAAGACACTTATCATAAGATATCACTTCGAGAGGGAATGTAAAAACCGCTACACTTGAACTGAATTGCAAAACAGAACAGAGTCACACGTTTAGGAAACACACTATGGCTGCTGAACGGGAAAGGTGAGGTGGGGTGATGCATAAAACAAGGGTTTCAAATTAGCTCCGATACCGTTCCATAAACCCAATATGTAAGAGACAAGACCTATTCCTTTTTCAGTGAACTGGACTCAACACCCCCTATTCACCGCACAAGAATATATCTGACTAGGAAGAATCTTCAAACCTATGTATTGATATCTCTCCGTAAGTGAGTCAAGGGGGTGTAAAGCGGCATAAACACAGCCGTGAAAAGCAGCTAAACCCCATTATAAAAATAAATTACTTTTCAAAACCCGTGAAACAAAGACAGTGAAAGAGAGAGAAATTCTTACAAAATTCGTTCAGGGGCTGTGATGCAACCTGGATTGACCATATCTAGACCCACAGCTGATTGAGACGTAAGGGTGGACACTCTTGGGGCTGAGAGGTTCGGTGAGGATGGGTGAGCCAACGCAGACCCTTTCAAGTAATACTGCATGGTACCCATCCCATGGGTCCCAAATCTCCAGGTTCAAGGGCATCTTCCTACGTCGAAAACAGGCATGAGAAACCCAGAAGATGGTACACCGTGTGATCGGGAAAGGTTTCTAAAACGCACCTCATTTCTCATCTCCTTTGCTCGGGTTCGCCATTCCAGCCGATTTACTAGCCATCTCCCTCCTTGGAGAATCAGCACCTTTAACCTCCTGTTCCGTACAGGTTGCAATTTGTCCTGAGGATGAAGGGGAAGAGGGGGAACCAATGAGAGACTAGCTCTAGGTGTTGGGACAGGCACAGGTCACTCTATTTTCCCATCAGGAAGAAGAATTAAGCACAAGCTCAGCCTGCCCCCCAGAACCAGAAGAGGGCCTGAAGCAATCCTGCGCTTTGTCGGCCATCTCCCAAAAAAGCAAGTTGAAAAATGGAGCTCAGGGGCACTGCAATTCACAAACCTGCAGAGTTTTAAATGATACCTCTCGTCCACAAATATATTAAGGGAAGGCAACGAAGAGGCTTTGAAAGCAAGGCAGAATTGCAGGAAACAGATTTCAGGAGGTAGATTCGAATCGCCTTGAAAGCACATGAAAAGCGGCAAAACGTGGACAATGATGCCCTTGGCCAAAAAGGGCGTATGCGTTTTTTCCTGAATATATTCAGGAAAAAACGCATACGCCCTTTTTGGCCAACCAAGCAACCTGGAAAGGCCAATCAGCGCTCCAAAGAAGTCTCGCTTCCCAGCGGGCAAAAGGGCCATGCGGAAAAAAGTGTCCAAACCAGAAATGCAGGACCGGCCATGGAGAAATGGGAGCCTTGCTACGCTGATGGGTGGGATGTAAATTGCCAACAGGCACTCCGGAGAAGTGTACGGTGTGTTCTGAAACATCTAAAAAACACAGCTTGGAGAGCATAGGGCACTTCCACTCATGGGCGTATAAATTGGGAAAACTAAAAATCAGCAAGACACAGGCACCCCAAAGTTTAGGGCTGCTCTGTTGACAAGAACCCCCACTTCATTACACCTTAAATATCCTAGGAAAGAGAAAAATGGATAAAGAAGTTGGGGTCCTCATGTACAATGGAATATCACTCAGCCATGAAATCCACGTCATAAGGCTAGTAGCAGCACGATGAGTGGATTTAGGTACGACGATTCTAAGTGAAATAAGTCACACAGAAAAAGACACTTATCATAAGATATCACTTCGAGAGGGAATGTAAAAACCGCTACACTTGAACTGAATTGCAAAACAGAACAGAGTCACACGTTTAGGAAACACACTATGGCTGCTGAACGGGAAAGGTGAGGTGGGGTGATGCATAAAACAAGGGTTTCAAATTAGCTCCGATACCGTTCCATAAACCCAATATGTAAGAGACAAGACCTATTCCTTTTTCAGTGAACTGGACTCAACACCCCCTATTCACCGCACAAGAATATATCTGACTAGGAAGAATCTTCAAACCTATGTATTGATATCTCTCCGTAAGTGAGTCAAGGGGGTGTAAAGCGGCATAAACACAGCCGTGAAAAGCAGCTAAACCCCATTATAAAAATAAATTACTTTTCAAAACCCGTGAAACAAAGACAGTGAAAGAGAGAGAAATTCTTACAAAATTCGTTCAGGGGCTGTGATGCAACCTGGATTGACCATATCTAGACCCACAGCTGATTGAGACATAAGGGTGGACACTCTTGGGGCTGAGAGGTTCGGTGAGGTTGGGTGAGCCAACGCAGACCCTTTCAAGTAATACTGCATGGTACCCATCCCATGGGTCCCAAATCTCCAGGTTCAAGGGCATCTTCCTACGTCGAAAACAGGCATGAGAAACCCAGAAGATGGTACACCGTGTGATCGGGAAAGGTTTCTAAAACGCACCTCATTTCTCATCTCCTTTGCTCGGGTTCGCCATTCCAGCCGATTTACTAGCCATCTCCCTCCTTGGAGAATCAGCACCTTTAACCTCCTGTTCCGTACAGGTTGCAATTTGTCCTGAGGATGAAGGGGAAGAGGGGGAACCAATGAGAGACTAGCTCTAGGTGTTGGGACAGGCACAGGTCACTCTATTTTCCCATCAGGAAGAAGAATTAAGCACAAGCTCAGCCTGCCCCCCAGAACCAGAAGAGGGCCTGAAGCAATCCTGCGCTTTGTCGGCCATCTCCCAAAAAAGCAAGTTGAAAAATGGAGCTCAGGGGCACTGCAATTCACAAACCTGCAGAGTTTTAAATGATACCTCTCGTCCACAAATATATTAAGGGAAGGCAACGAAGAGGCTTTGAAAGCAAGGCAGAATTGCAGGAAACAGATTTCAGGAGGTAGATTCGAATCGCCTTGAAAGCACATGAAAAGCGGCAAAACGTGGACAATGATGCCCTTGGCCAAAAAGGGCGTATGCGTTTTTTCCTGAATATATTCAGGAAAAAACGCATACGCCCTTTTTGGCCAACCAAGCAACCTGGAAAGGCCAATCAGCGCTCCAAAGAAGTCTCGCTTCCCAGCGGGCAAAAGGGCCATGCGGAAAAAAGTGTCCAAACCAGAAATGCAGGACCGGCCATGGAGAAATGGGAGCCTTGCTACGCTGATGGGTGGGATGTAAATTGCCAACAGGCACTCCGGAGAAGTGTACGGTGTGTTCTGAAACATCTAAAAAACACAGCTTGGAGAGCATAGGGCACTTCCACTCATGGGCGTATAAATTGGGAAAACTAAAAATCAGCAAGACACAGGCACCCCAAAGTTTAGGGCTGCTCTGTTGACAAGAACCCCCACTTCATTACACCTTAAATATCCTAGGAAAGAGAAAAATGGATAAAGAAGTTGGGGTCCTCATGTACAATGGAATATCACTCAGCCATGAAATCCACGTCATAAGGCTAGTAGCAGCACGATGAGTGGATTTAGGTACGACGATTCTAAGTGAAATAAGTCACACAGAAAAAGACACTTATCATAAGATATCACTTAGAGAGGGAATGTAAAAACCGCTACACTTGAACTGAATTGCAAAACAGAACAGAGTCACACGTTTAGGAAACACACTATGGCTGCTGAACGGGAAAGGTGAGGTGGGGTGATGCATAAAACAAGGGTTTCAAATTAGCTCCGATACCGTTCCATAAACCCAATATGTAAGAGACAAGACCTATTCCTTTTTCAGTGAACTGGACTCAACACCCCCTATTCACCGCACAAGAATATATCTGACTAGGAAGAATCTTCAAACCTATGTATTGATATCTCTCCGTAAGTGAGTCAAGGGGGTGTAAAGTGGCATAAACACAGCCGTGAAAAGCAGCTAAACCCCATTATAAAAATAAATTACTTTTCAAAACCCGTGAAACAAAGACAGTGAAAGAGAGAGAAATTCTTACAAAATTCGTTCAGGGGCTGTGATGCAACCTGGATTGACCATATCTAGACCCACAGCTGATTGAGACATAAGGGTGGACACTCTTGGGGCTGAGAGGTTCGGTGAGGTTGGGTGAGCCAACGCAGACCCTTTCAAGTAATACTGCATGGTACCCATCCCATGGGTCCCAAATCTCCAGGTTCAAGGGCATCTTCCTACGTCGAAAACAGGCATGAGAAACCCAGAAGATGGTACACCGTGTGATCGGGAAAGGTTTCTAAAACGCACCTCATTTCTCATCTCCTTTGCTCGGGTTCGCCATTCCAGCCGATTTACTAGCCATCTCCCTCCTTGGAGAATCAGCACCTTTAACCTCCTGTTCCGTACAGGTTGCAATTTGTCCTGAGGATGAAGGGGAAGAGGGGGAACCAATGAGAGACTAGCTCTAGGTGTTGGGACAGGCACAGGTCACTCTATTTTCCCATCAGGAAGAAGAATTAAGCACAAGCTCAGCCTGCCCCCCAGAACCAGAAGAGGGCCTGAAGCAATCCTGCGCTTTGTCGGCCATCTCCCAAAAAAGCGAGTTGAAAAATGGAGCTCAGGGGCACTGCAATTCACAAACCTGCACAGTTTTAAATGATACCTCTCGTCCACAAATATATTAAGGGAAGGCAACGAAGAGGCTTTGAAAGCAAGGCAGAATTGCAGGAAACAGATTTCAGGAGGTAGATTCGAATCGCCTTGAAAGCACATGAAAAGCGGCAAAACGTGGACAGTGATGCCCTTGGCCAAAAAGGGCGTATGCGTTTTTTCCTGAATATATTCAGGAAAAAACGCATACGCCGTTTTTGGCCAACCAAGCAACCTGGAAAGGCCAATCAGCGCTCCAAAGAAGTCTCGCTTCCCAGCGGGCAAAAGGGCCATGCGGAAAAAAGTGTCCAAACCAGAAATGCAGGACCGGCCATGGAGAAATGGGAGCCTTGCTACGCTGATGGGTGGGATGTAAATTGCCAACAGCCACTCCGGAGAAGTGTACGGTGTGTTCTGAAACATCTAAAAAACACAGCTTGGAGAGCATAGGGCACTTCCACTCATGGGCGTATAAATTGGGAAAACTAAAAATCAGCAAGACACAGGCACCCCAAAGTTTAGGGCTGCTCTGTTGACAAGAACCCCCACTTCATTACACCTTAAATATCCTAGGAAAGAGAAAAATGGATAAAGAAGTTGGGGTCCTCATGTACAATGGAATATCACTCAGCCATGAAATCCACGTCATAAGGCTAGTAGCAGCACGATGAGTGGATTTAGGTACGACGATTCTAAGTGAAATAAGTCACACAGAAAAAGACACTTATCATAAGATATCACTTAGAGAGGGAATGTAAAAACCGCTACACTTGAACTGAATTGCAAAACAGAACAGAGTCACACGTTTAGGAAACACACTATGGCTGCTGAACGGGAAAGGTGAGGTGGGGTGATGCATAAAACAAGGGTTTCAAATTAGCTCCGATACCGTTCCATAAACCCAATATGTAAGAGACAAGACCTATTCCTTTTTCAGTGAACTGGACTCAACACCCCCTATTCACCGCACAAGAATATATCTGACTAGGAAGAATCTTCAAACCTATGTATTGATATCTCTCCGTAAGTGAGTCAAGGGGGTGTAAAGCGGCATAAACACAGCCGTGAAAAGCAGCTAAACCCCATTATAAAAATAAATTACTTTTCAAAACCCGTGAAACAAAGACAGTGAAAGAGAGAGAAATTCTTACAAAATTCGTTCAGGGGCTGTGATGCAACCTGGATTGACCATATCTAGACCCACAGCTGATTGAGACATAAAGGTGGACCCTCTTGGGGCTGAGAGGTTCGGTGAGGTTGGGTGAGCCAACGCAGACCCTTTCAAGTAATACTGCATGGTACCCATCCCATGGGTCCCAAATCTCCAGGTTCAAGGGCATCTTCCTACGTCGAAAACAGGCATGAGAAACCCAGAAGATGGTACACCGTGTGATCGGGAAAGGTTTCTAAAACGCACCTCATTTCTCATCTCCTTTGCTCGGGTTCGCCATTCCAGCCGATTTACTAGCCATCTCCCTCCTTGGAGAATCAGCACCTTTAACCTCCTGTTCCGTACAGGTTGCAATTTGTCCTGAGGATGAAGGGGAAGAGGGGGAACCAATGAGAGACTAGCTCTAGGTGTTGGGACAGGCACAGGTCACTCTATTTTCCCATCAGGAAGAAGAATTAAGCACAAGCTCAGCCTGCCCCCCAGAACCAGAAGAGGGCCTGAAGCAATCCTGCGCTTTGGTGGCCAGCTCCCAAAAAAGCGAGTTGAAAAATGGAGCTCAGGGGCACTGCAATTCACAAACCTGCAGAGTTTTAAATGATACCTCTCGTCCACAAATATATTAAGGGAAGGCAACGAAGAGGCTTTGAAAGCAAGGCAGAATTGCAGGAAACAGATTTCAGGAGGTAGATTCGAATCGCCTTGAAAGCACATGAAAAGCGGCAAAACGTGGACAATGATGCCCTTGGCCAAAAAGGGCGTATGCGTTTTTTCCTGAATATATTCAGGAAAAAACGCATACGCCCTTTTTGGCCAACCAAGCAACCTGGAAAGGCCAATCAGCGCTCCAAAGAAGTCTCGCTTCCCAGCGGGCAAAAGGGCCATGCGGAAAAAAGTGTCCAAACCAGAAATGCAGGACCGGCCATGGAGAAATGGGAGCCTTGCTACGCTGATGGGTGGGATGTAAATTGCCAACAGCCACTCTGGAGAAGTGTACGGTGTGTTCTGAAACATCTAAAAAACACAGCTTGGAGAGCATAGGGCACTTCCACTCATGGGCGTATAAATTGGGAAAACTAAAAATCAGCAAGACACAGGCACCCCAAAGTTTAGGGCTGCTCTGTTGACAAGAACCCCCACTTCATTACACCTTAAATATCCTAGGAAAGAGAAAAATGGATAAAGAAGTTGGGGTCCTCATGTAGAATGGAATATCACTCAGCCATGAAATCCACGTCATAAGGCTAGTAGCAGCACGATGAGTGGATTTAGGTACGACGATTCTAAGTGAAATAAGTCACACAGAAAAGACACTTATCATAAGATATCACTTAGAGAGGGAATGTAAAAACCGCTACACTTGAACTGAATTGCAAAACAGAACAGAGTCACACGTTTAGGAAACACACTATGGCTGCTGAACGGGAAAGGTGAGGTGGGGTGATGCATAAAACAAGGGTTTCAAATTAGCTCCGATACCGTTCCATAAACCCAATATGTAAGAGACAAGACCTATTCCTTTTTCAGTGAACTGGACTCAACACCCCCTATTCACCGCACAAGAATATATCTGACTAGGAAGAATCTTCAAACCTATGTATTGATATCTCTCCGTAAGTGAGTCAAGGGGGTGTAAAGCGGCATAAACACAGCCGTGAAAAGCAGCTAAACCCCATTATAAAAATAAATTACTTTTCAAAACCCGTGAAACAAAGACAGTGAAAGAGAGAGAAATTCTTACAAAATTCGTTCAGGGGCTGTGATGCAACCTGGATTGACCATATCTAGACCCACAGCTGATTGAGACATAAGGGTGGACACTCTTGGGGCTGAGAGGTTCGGTGAGGTTGGGTGAGCCAACGCAGACCCTTTCAAGTAATACTGCATGGTACCCATCCCATGGGTCCCAAATCTCCAGGTTCAAGGGCATCTTCCTACGTCGAAAACAGGCATGAGAAACCCAGAAGATGGTACACCGTGTGATCGGGAAAGGTTTCTAAAACGCACCTCATTTCTCATCTCCTTTGCTCGGGTTCGCCATTCCAGCCGATTTACTAGCCATCTCCCTCCTTGGAGAATCAGCACCTTTAACCTCCTGTTCCGTACAGGTTGCAATTTGTCCTGAGGATGAAGGGGAAGAGGGGGAACCAATGAGAGACTAGCTCTAGGTGTTGGGACAGGCACAGGTCACTCTATTTTCCCATCAGGAAGAAGAATTAAGCACAAGCTCAGCCTGCCCCCCAGAACCAGAAGAGGGCCTGAAGCAATCCTGCGCTTTGGCGGCCATCTCCCAAAAAAGCGAGTTGAAAAATGGAGCTCAGGGGCACTGCAATTCACAAACCTGCAGAGTTTTAAATGATACCTCTCGTCCACAAATATATTAAGGGAAGGCAACGAAGAGGCTTTGAAAGCAAGGCAGAATTGCAGGAAACAGATTTCAGGAGGTAGATTCGAATCGCCTTGAAAGCACATGAAAAGCGGCAAAACGTGGACAATGATGCCCTTGGCCAAAAAGGGCGTATGCGTTTTTTCCTGAATATATTCAGGAAAAAACGCATACGCCCTTTTTGGCCAACCAAGCAACCTGGAAAGGCCAATCAGCGCTCCAAAGAAGTCTCGCTTCCCAGCGGGCAAAAGGGCCATGCGGAAAAAAGTGTCCAAACCAGAAATGCAGGACCGGCCATGGAGAAATGGGAGCCTTGCTACGCTGATGGGTGGGATGTAAATTGCCAACAGCCACTCTGGAGAAGTGTACGGTGTGTTCTGAAACATCTAAAAAACACAGCTTGGAGAGCATAGGGCACTTCCACTCATGGGCGTATAAATTGGGAAAACTAAAAATCAGCAAGACACAGGCACCCCAAAGTTTAGGGCTGCTCTGTTGACAAGAACCCCCACTTCATTACACCTTAAATATCCTAGGAAAGAGAAAAATGGATAAAGAAGTTGTGGTCCTCATGTACAATGGAATATCACTCAGCCATGAAATCCACGTCATAAGGCTAGTAGCAGCACGATGAGTGGATTTAGGTACGACGATTCTAAGTGAAATAAGTCACACAGAAAAAGACACTTATCATAAGATATCACTTAGAGAGGGAATGTAAAAACCGCTACACTTGAACTGAATTACAAAACAGAACAGAGTCACACGTTCAGAAAACACACTATGGCTGCTGAACGGGAAAGGTGAGGTGGGGTGATGCATAAAACAAGGGTTTCAAATTAGCTCCGATACCGTTCCATAAACCCAATATGTAAGAGACAAGACCTATTCCTTTTTCAGTGAACTGGACTCAACACCCCCTATTCACCGCACAAGAATATATCTGACTAGGAAGAATCTTCAAACCTATGTATTGATATCTCTCCGTAAGTGAGTCAAGGGGGTGTAAAGCGGCATAAACACAGCCGTGAAAAGCAGCTAAACCCCATTATAAAAATAAGTTACTTTTCAAAACCCGTGAAACAAAGACAGTGAAAGAGAGAGAAATTCTTACAAAATTCGTTCAGGGGCTGTGATGCAACCTGGATTGACCATATCTAGACCCACAGCTGATTGAGACATAAAGGTGGACACTCTTGGGGCTGAGAGGTTCGGTGAGGTTGGGTGAGCCAACGCAGACCCTTTCAAGTAATACTGCATGGTACCCATCCCATGGGTCCCAAATCTCCAGGTTCAAGGGCATCTTCCTACGTCGAAAACAGGCATGAGAAACCCAGAAGATGGTACACCGTGTGATCGGGAAAGGTTTCTAAAACGCACCTCATTTCTCATCTCCTTTGCTCGGGTTCGCCATTCCAGCCAATTTACTAGCCATCTCCCTCCTTGGAGAATCAGCACCTTTAACCTCCTGTTCCGTACAGGTTGCAATTTGTCCTGAGGATGAAGGGGAAGAGGGGGAACCAATGAGAGACTAGCTCTAGGTGTTGGGACAGGCACAGGTCACTCTATTTTCCCATCAGGAAGAAGAATTAAGCACAAGCTCAGCCTGCCCCCCAGAACCAGAAGAGGGCCTGAAGCAATCCTGCGCTTTGTCGGCCATCTCCCAAAAAAGCGAGTTGAAAAATGGAGCTCAGGGGCACTGCAATTCACAAACCTGCACAGTTTTAAATGATACCTCTCGTCCACAAATATATTAAGGGAAGGCAACGAAGAGGCTTTGAAAGCAAGGCAGAATTGCAGGAAACAGATTTCAGGAGGTAGATTCGAATCGCCTTGAAAGCACATGAAAAGCGGCAAAACGTGGACAATGATGCCCTTGGCCAAAAAGGGCGTATGCGTTTTTTCCTGAATATATTCAGGAAAAAACGCATACGCCCTTTTTGGCCAACCAAGCAACCTGGAAAGGCCAATCAGCGCTCCAAAGAAGTCTCGCTTCCCAGCGGGCAAAAGGGCCATGTGGAAAAAAGTGTCCAAACCAGAAATGCAGGACCGGCCATGGAGAAATGGGAGCCTTGCTACGCTGATGGGTGGGATGTAAATTGCCAACAGCCACTCCGGAGAAGTGTACGGTGTGTTCTGAAACATCTAAAAAACACAGCTTGGAGAGCATAGGGCACTTCCACTCATGGGCGTATAAATTGGGAAAACTAAAAATCAGCAAGACACAGGCACCCCAAAGTTTAGGGCTGCTCTGTTGACAAGAACCCCCACTTCATTACACCTTAAATATCCTAGGAAAGAGAAAAATGGATAAAGAAGTTGGGGTCCTCATGTACAATGGAATATCACTCAGCCATGAAATCCACGTCATAAGGCTAGTAGCAGCACGATGAGTGGATTTAGGTACGACGATTCTAAGTGAAATAAGTCACACAGAAAAAGACACTTATCATAAGATATCACTTAGAGAGGGAATGTAAAAACCGCTACACTTGAACTGAATTGCAAAACAGAACAGAGTCACACGTTTAGGAAACACACTATGGCTGCTGAACGGGAAAGGTGAGGTGGGGTGATGCATAAAACAAGGGTTTCAAATTAGCTCCGATACCGTTCCATAAACCCAATATGTAAGAGACAAGACCTATTCCTTTTTCAGTGTACTGGACTCAACACCCCCTATTCACCGCACAAGAATATATCTGACTAGTAAGAATCTTCAAACCTATGTATTGATATCTCTCTGTAAGTGAGGCAAGGGGGTGTAAAGCGGCATAAACACAGCCGTGAAAAGCAGCTAAACCCCATTATAAAAATAACTTACTTTTCAAAACCAGTGAAACAAAGACAGTGAAAGAGAGAGAAATTCTTACAAAATTCGTTCAGGGGCTGTGATGCAAACTGGATTGACCATATCTAGACCCACAGCTGATTGAGACATAAGGGTGGACACTCTTGGGGCTGAGAGGTTCGGTGAGGTTGGGTGAGCCAACGCAGACCCTTTCAAGTAATACTGCATGGTACCCATCCCATGGGTCCCAAATCTCCAGGTTCAAGGGCATCTTCCTACATCGAAAACAGGCATGAGAAACCCAGAAGATGGTACACCGTGTGATCGGGAAAGGTTTCTAAAACGCACCTCATTTCTCATCTCCTTGGCTCGGGTTCGCCATTCCAGCCGATTTACTAGCCATCTCCCTCCTTGGAGAATCAGCACCTTTAACCTCCTGTTCCGTACAGGTTGCAATTTGTCCTGAGGATGAACGGGAAGAGGGGGAACCAATGAGAGACTAGCTCTAGGGGTTGGGACAGGCACAGGTCACTCTATTTTCCCATCAGGAAGAAGAATTAAGCACAAGCTCAGCCTGCCCCCCAGAACCAGAAGAGGGCCTGAAGCAATCCTGCGCTTTTGTGGCCAGCTCCCAAAAAAGCCAGTTGAAAAATGGAGCTCAGGGGCACTGCAATTCACAAACCTGCAGAGTTTTAAATGATACCTCTCGTCCACAAATATATTAAGGGAAGGCAACGAAGAGGCTTTGAAAGCAAGGCAGAATTGCAGGAAACAGATTTCAGGAGGTAGATTCGAATCGCCTTGAAAGCACATGAAAAGCGGCAAAACGTGGACAATGATGCCCTTGGCCAAAAAGGGCGTATGCGTTTTTTCCTGAATATATTCAGGAAAAAACGCATACGCCCTTTTTGGCCAACCAAGCAACCTGGAAAGGCAAATCAGCGCTCCAAAGAAGTCTCGCTTCCCAGCGGGCAAAAGGGCCATGCGGAAAAAGGCGTCCAAACCAAAAATGCAGGACCGGCCATGGAGAAATGGGAGCCTTGCTACGCTGATGGGTGGGATGTAAATTGCCAACAGCCACTCTGGAGAAGTGTACGGTGTGTTCTGAAACATCTAAAAAACACAGCTTGGAGAGCATAGGGCACTTCCACTCATGGGCGTATAAATTGGGAAAACTAAAAATCAGCAAGACACAGGCACCCCAAAGTTTAGGGCTGCTCTGTTGACAAGAACCCCCACTTCATTACACCTTAAATATCCTAGGAAAGAGAAAAATGGATAAAGAAGTTGTGGTCCTCATGTACAATGGAATATCACTCAGCCATGAAATCAACGTCATAAGGCTAGTAGCAGCACGATGAGTGGATTTAGGTACGACGATTCTAAGTGAAATAAGTCACACAGAAAAAGACACTTATCATAAGATATCACTTAGAGAGGGAATGTAAAAACCGCTACACTTGAACTGAATTACAAAAGAGAACAGAGTCACACGTTTAGGAAACACACTATGGCTGCTGAACGGGACAGGTGAGGTGGGGTGATGCATAAAACAAGGGTTTCAAATTAGCTCAGATACCGTTCCATAAACCCAATATGTAATAGACAAGACCTATTCCTTTTTCAGTGTACTGGACTCAACACCCCCTATTCACCGCACAAGAATATATCTGACTAGTAAGAATCTTCAAACCTATGTATTGATATCTATCTGTAAGTGAGGCAAGGGGGTGTAAAGCGGCATAAACACAGCCGTGAAAAGCAGCTAAACCCCATTAAAAAAATAACTTACTTTTCAAAACCAGTGAAACAAAGACAGTGAAAGAGAGAGAAATTCTTACAAAATTCGTTCAGGGGCTGTGATGCAACCTGGATTGACCATATCTAGACCCACAGCTGATTGAGACATAAGGGTGGACACTCTTCGGGCTGAGAGGTTCGGTGAGGTTGGGTGAGCCAACGCAGACCCTTTCAAGTAATACTGCATGGTACCCATCCCATGGGTCCCAAATCTCCAGGTTCAAGGGCATCTTCCTACATCGAAAACAGGCATGAGAAACCCAGAAGATGGTACACCGTGTGATCGGGAAAGGTTTCTAAAACGCACCTCATTTCTCATCTCCTTGGCTCGGGTTCGCCATTCCAGCCGATTTACTAGCCATCTCCCTCCTTGGAGAATCAGCACCTTTAACCTCCTGTTCCGTACAGGTTGCAATTTGTCCTGAGGATGAACGGGAAGAGGGGGAACCAATGAGAGACTAGCTCTAGGGGTTGGGACAGGCACAGGTCACTCTATTTTCCCATCAGGAAGAAGAATTAAGCACAAGCTCAGCGTGCCCCCCAGAACCAGAAGAGGGCCTGAAGCAATCCTGCGCTTTTGCGGCCAGCTCCCAAAAAAGCCAGTTGAAAAATGGAGCTCAGGGGCACTGCAATTCACAAACCTGCAGAGTTTTAAATGATACCTCTCGTCCACAAATATATTAAGGGAAGGCAACGAAGAGGCTTTGAAAGCAAGGCAGCATTGCAGGAAACAGATATCAGGAGGTAGATTCGAATCGCCTTGAAAGCACATGAAAAGCGGCAAAACGTGGACAATGATGCCCTTGGCCAAAAAGGGCGTATGCGTTTTTTCCTGAATATATTCAGAAAAAAACGCATACGCCCTTTTTGGCCAACCAAGCAACCTGGAAAGGCAAATCAGCGCTCCAAAGAAGTCTCGCTTCCCAGCGGGCAAAATGGCCATGCGGAAAAAAGTGTCCAAACCAGTAATGCAGGACCGGCCATGGAGAAATGGGAGCCTTGCTACGCTGATGGGTGGGATGTAAATTGCCAACAGCCACTCTGGAGAAGTGTACGGTGTGTTCTGAAACATCTAAAAAACACAGCTTGGAGAGCATAGGGCACTTCCACTCATGGGCGTATAAATTGGGAAAACTAAAAATCAGCAAGTCACAGGCACCCCAAAGTTTAGGGCTGCTCTGTTGACAAGAACCCCCACTTCATTACACCTTAAATATCCTAGGAAAGAGAAAAATGGATAAAGAAGTTGTGGTCCTCATGTACAATGGAATATCACTCAGCCATGAAATCAACGTCATAAGGCTAGTAGCAGCACGATGAGTGGATTTAGGTACGACGATTCTAAGTGAAATAAGTCACACAGAAAAAGACACTTATCCTAAGATATCACTTCTAGAGGGAATGTAAAAACCGCTACACTTGAACTGAATTGCAAAACAGAACAGAGTCACACGTTTAGGAAACACACTATGGCTGCTGAACGGGACAGGTGAGGTGGGGTGATGCATAAAACAAGGGTTTCAAATTAGCTCAGATACCGTTCCATAAACCCAATATGTAATAGACAAGACCTATTCCTTTTTCAGTGTACTGGACTCAACACCCCCTATTCACCGCACAAGAATATATCTGACTAGTAAGAATCTTCAAACCTATGTATTGATATCTCTCTGTAAGTGAGGCAAGGGGGTGTAAAGCGGCATAAACACAGCCGTGAAAAGCAGCTAAACCCCATTATAAAAATAACTTACTGTTCAAAACCAGTGAAACAAAGACAGTGAAAGAGAGAGAAATTCTTACAAAATTCGTTCAGGGGCTGTGATGCAACCTGGATTGACCATATCTAGACCCACAGCTGATTGAGACATAAGGGTGGACACTCTTGGGGCTGAGAGGTTCGGTGAGGTTGGGTGAGCCAACGCAGACCCTTTCAAGTAATACTGCATGGTACCCATCCCATGGGTCCCAAATCTCCAGGTTCAAGGGCATCTTCCTACATCGAAAACAGGCATGAGAAACCCAGAAGATGGTACACCGTGTGATCGGGAAAGGTTTCTAAAACGCACCTCATTTCTCATCTCCTTGGCTCGGGTTCGCCATTCCAGCCGATTTACTAGCCATCTCCCTCCTTGGAGAATCAGCACTTTAACCTCCTGTTCCGTACAGGTTGCAATTTGTCCTGAGGATGAACGGGAAGAGGGGGAACCAATGAGAGACTAGCTCTAGGGGTTGGGACAGGCACAGGTCACTCTATTTTCCCATCAGGAAGAAGAATTAAGCACAAGCTCAGCCTGCCCCCCAGAACCAGAAGAGGGCCTGAAGCAATCCTGCGCTTTTGCGGCCAGCTCCCAAAAAAGCGAGTTGAAAAATGGAGCTCAGGGGCACTGCAATTCACAAACCTGCAGAGTTTTAAATGATACCTCTCGTCCACAAATATATTAAGGGAAGGCAACGAAGAGGCTTTGAAAGCAAGGCAGAATTGCAGGAAACAGATTTCAGGAGGTAGATTCGAATCGCCTTGAAAGCACATGAAAAGCGGCAAAACGTGGACAATGATGCCCTTTGCCAAAAAGGGCGTATGCGTTTTTTCCTGAATATATTCAGGAAAAAACGCATACGCCCTTATTGGCCAACCAAGCAACCTGGAAAGGCAAATCAGCGCTCCAAAGAAGTCTCGCTTCCCAGCGGGCAAAAGGGCCATGCGGAAAAAAGTGTCCAAACCAGAAATGCAGGACCGGCCATGGAGAAATGGGAGCCTTGCTACGCTGATGGGTGGGATGTAAATTGCCAACAGCCACTCTGGAGAAGTGTACGGTGTGTTCTGAAACATCTAAAAAACACAGCTTGGAGAGCATAGGGCACTTCAACTCATGGGCGTATAAATTGGGAAAACTAAAAATCAGCAAGACACAGGCACCCCAAAGTTTAGGGCTGCTCTGCTGACAAGAACCCCCACTTCATTACACCTTAAATATCCTAGGAAAGAGAAAAATGGATAAAGGAGTTGTGGTCCTCATGTACAATGGAATATCACTCAGCCATGAAATCAACGTCATAAGGCTAGTAGCAGCATGATGAGTGGATTTAGGTACGACGATTCTAAGTGAAATAAGTCACACAGAAAAAGACACTTATCATAAGATATCACTTATAGAGGGAATGTAAAAACCGCTACACTTGAACTGAATTACAAAAGAGAACAGAGTCACACGTTTAGGAAACACACTATGGCTGCTGAACGGGACAGGTGAGGTGGGGTGATGCATAAAACAAGGGTTTCAAATTAGCTCAGATACCGTTCCATAAACCCAATATGTAATAGACAAGACCTATTCCTTTTTCAGTGTACTGGACTCAACACCCCCTATTCACCGCACAAGAATATATCTGACTAGTAAGAATCTTCAAACCTATGTATTGATATCTATCTGTAAGTGAGGCAAGGGGGTGTAAAGCGGCATAAACACAGCCGTGAAAAGCAGCTAAACCCCATTATAAAAATAACTTACTTTTCAAAACCAGTGAAACAAAGACAGTGAAAGAGAGAGAAATTCTTACAAAATTCGTTCAGGGGCTGTGATGCAACCTGGATTGACCATATCTAGACCCACAGCTGATTGAGACATAAGGGTGGACACTCTTGGGGCTGAGAGGTTCGGTGAGGTTGGGTGAGCCAACGCAGACCCTTTCAAGTAATACTGCATGGTACCCATCCCATGGGTCCCAAATCTCCAGGTTCAAGGGCATCTTCCTACATCGAAAACAGGCATGAGAAACCCAGAAGATGGTACACCGTGTGATCGGGAAAGGTTTCTAAAACGCACCTCATTTCTCATCTCCTTGGCTCGGGTTCGCCATTCCAGCCGATTTACTAGCCATCTCCCTCCTTGGAGAATCAGCACCTTTAACCTCCTGTTCCGTACAGGTTGCAATTTGTCCTGAGGATGAACGGGAAGAGGGGGAACCAATGAGAGACTAGCTCTAGGGGTTGGGACAGGCACAGGTCACTCTATTTTCCCATCAGGAAGAAGAATTAAGCACAAGCTCAGCCTGCCCCCCAGAACCAGAAGAGGGCCTGAAGCAATCCTGCGCTTTTGCGGCCAGCTCCCAAAAAAGCCAGTTGAAAAATGGAGCTCAGGGGCACTGAAATTCACAAACCTGCAGAGTTTTAAATGATACCTCTCGTCCACAAATATATTAAGGGAAGGCAACGAAGAGGCTTTGAAAGCAAGGCAGAATTGCAGGAAACAGATTTCAGGAGGTAGATTCGAATCGCCTTGAAAGCACATGAAAAGCGGCAAAACGTGGACAATGATGCCCTTGGCCAAAAAGGGCGTATGCGTTTTTTCCTGAATATATTCAGGAAAAAACGCATACGCCCTTTTTGGCCAACCAAGCAACCTGGAAAGGCAAATCAGCGCTCCAAAGAAGTCTCGCTTCCCAGCGGGCAAAAGGGCCATGCGGAAAAAAGCGTCCAAACCAGAAATGCAGGACCGGCCATGGAGAAATGGGAGCCTTGCTACCCTGATGGGTGGGATGTAAATTGCCAACAGCCACTCTGGAGAAGTGTACGGTGTGTTCTGAAACATCTAAAAAACACAGCTTGGAGAGCATAGGGCACTTCCACTCATGGGCGTATAAATTGGGAAAACTAAAAATCAGCAAGACACAGGCACCCCAAAGTTTAGGGCTGCTCTGTTGACAAGAACCCCCACTTCATTACACCTTAAATATCCTAGGAAAGAGAAAAATGGATAAAGAAGTTGTGGTCCTCATGTACAATGGAATATCACTCAGCCATGAAATCAACGTCATAAGGCTAGTAGCAGCACGATGAGTGGATTTAGGTACGACGATTCTAAGTGAAATAAGTCACACAGAAAAAGACACTTATCATAAGATATCACTTAGAGAGGGAATGTAAAAACCGCTACACTTGAACTGAATTACAAAAGAGAACAGAGTCACACGTTTAGGAAACACACTATGGCTGCTGAACGGGACAGGTGAGGTGGGGTGATGCATAAAACAAGGGTTTCAAATTAGCTCAGATACCGTTCCATAAACCCAATATGTAATAGACAAGACCTATTCCTTTTTCAGTGTACTGGACTCAACACCCCCTATTCACCGCACAAGAATATATCTGACTAGTAAGAATCTTCAAACCTATGTATTGATATCTCTCTGTAAGTGAGGCAAGGGGGTGTAAAGCGGCATAAACACAGCCGTGAAAAGCAGCTAAACCCCATTATAAAAATAACTTACTTTTCAAAACCAGTGAAACAAAGACAGTGAAAGAGAGAGAAATTCTTACAAAATTCGTTCAGGGGCTGTGATGCAACCTGGATTGACCATATCTATACCCACAGCTGATTGAGACATAAGGGTGGACACTCTTGGGGCTGAGAGGTTCGGTGAGGTTGGGTGAGCCAACGCAGACCCTTTCAAGTAATACTGCATGGTACCCATCCCATGGGTCCCAAATCTCCAGGTTCAAGGGCATCTTCCTACATCGAAAACAGGCATGAGAAACCCAGAAGATGGTACACCGTGTGATCGGGAAAGGTTTCTAAAACGCACCTCATTTCTCATCTCCTTGGCTCGGGTTCGCCATTCCAGCCGATTTACTAGCCATCTCCCTCCTTGGAGAATCAGCACCTTTAACCTCCTGTTCCGTACAGGTTGCAATTTGTCCTGAGGATGAACGGGAAGAGGGGGAACCAATGAGAGACTAGCTCTAGGGGTTGGGACAGGCACAGGTCACTCTATTTTCCCATCAGGAAGAAGAATTAAGCACAAGCTCAGCCTGCCCCCCAGAACCAGAAGAGGGCCTGAAGCAATCCTGCGCTTTTGCGGCCAGCTCCCAAAAAAGCCAGTTGAAAAATGGAGCTCAGGGGCACTGCAATTCACAAACCTGCAGAGTTTTAAATGATACCTCTCGTCCACAAATATATTAAGGGAAGGCAACGAAGAGGCTTTGAAAGCAAGGCAGCATTGCAGGAAACAGATATCAGGAGGTAGATTCGAATCGCCTTGAAAGCACATGAAAAGCGGCAAAACGTGGACAATGATGCCCTTGGCCAAAAAGGGCGTATGCGTTTTTTCCTGAATATATTCAGGAAAAAACGCATACGCCCTTTTTGGCCAACCAAGCAACCTGGAAAGGCAAATCAGCGCTCCAAAGAAGTCTCGCTTCCCAGCGGGCAAAAGGGCCATGCGGAAAAAAGCGTCCAAACCAGAAATGCAGGACCGGCCATGGAGAAATGGGAGCCTTGCTACCCTGATGGGTGGGATGTAAATTGCCAACAGCCACTCTGGAGAAGTGTACGGTGTGTTCTGAAACATCTAAAAAACACAGCTTGGAGAGCATAGGGCACTTCCACTCATGGGCGTATAAATTGGGAAAACTAAAAATCAGCAAGACACAGGCACCCCAAAGTTTAGGGCTGCTCTGTTGACAAGAACCCCCACTTCATTACACCTTAAATATCCTAGGAAAGAGAAAAATGGATAAAGAAGTTGTGGTCCTCATGTACAATGGAATATCACTCAGCCATGAAATCAACGTCATAAGGCTAGTAGCAGCACGATGAGTGGATTTAGGTACGACGATTCTAAGTGAAATAAGTCACACAGAAAAAGACACTTATCATAAGATATCACTTAGAGAGGGAATGTAAAAACCGCTACACTTGAACTGAATTACAAAAGAGAACAGAGTCACACGTTTAGGGAACACACTATGGCTGCTGAACGGGACAGGTGAGGTGGGGTGATGCATAAAACAAGGGTTTCAAATTAGCTCAGATACCGTTCCATAAACCCAATATGTAATAGACAAGACCTATTCCTTTTTCAGTGTACTGGACTCAACACCCCCTATTCACCGCACAAGAATATATCTGACTAGTAAGAATCTTCAAACCTATGTATTGATATCTCTCTGTAAGTGAGGCAAGGGGGTGTAAAGCGGCATAAACACAGCCGTGAAAAGCAGCTAAACCCCATTATAAAAATAACTTACTTTTCAAAACCAGTGAAACAAAGACAGTGAAAGAGAGAGAAATTCTTACAAAATTCGTTCAGGGGCTGTGATGCAACCTGGATTGACCATATCTATACCCACAGCTGATTGAGACATAAGGGTGGACACTCTTGGGGCTGAGAGGTTCGGTGAGGTTGGGTGAGCCAACGCAGACCCTTTCAAGTAATACTGCATGGTACCCATCCCATGGGTCCCAAATCTCCAGGTTCAAGGGCATCTTCCTACATCGAAAACAGGCATGAGAAACCCAGAAGATGGTACACCGTGTGATCGGGAAAGGTTTCTAAAACGCACCTCATTTCTCATCTCCTTGGCTCGGGTTCGCCATTCCAGCCGATTTACTAGCCATCTCCCTCCTTGGAGAATCAGCACCTTTAACCTCCTGTTCCGTACAGGTTGCAATTTGTCCTGAGGATGAAGGGGAAGAGGGGGAACCAATGAGAGACTAGCTCTAGGGGTTGGGACAGGCACAGGTCACTCTATTTTCCCATCAGGAAGAAGAATTAAGCACAAGCTCAGCCTGCCCCCCAGAACCAGAAGAGGGCCTGAAGCAATCCTGCGCTTTTGCGGCCAGCTCCCAAAAAAGCCAGTTGAAAAATGGAGCTCAGGGGCACTGCAATTCACAAACCTGCAGAGTTTTAAATGATACCTCTCGTCCACAAATATATTAAGGGAAGGCAACGAAGAGGCTTTGAAAGCAAGGCAGAATTGCAGGAAACAGATTTCAGGAGGTAGATTCGAATCGCCTTGAAAGCACATGAAAAGCGGCAAAACGTGGACAATGATGCCCTTGGCCAAAAAGGGCGTATGCGTTTTTTCCTGAATATATTCAGGAAAAAACGCATACGCCCTTTTTGGCCAACCAAGCAACCTGGAAAGGCAAATCAGCGCTCCAAAGAAGTCTCGCTTCCCAGCGGGCAAAAGGGCCATGCGGAAAAAAGCGTCCAAACCAGAAATGCAGGACCGGCCATGGAGAAATGGGAGCCTTGCTACGCTGATGGGTGGGATGTAAATTGCCAACAGCCACTCTGGAGAAGTGTACGGTGTGTTCTGAAACATCTAAAAAACACAGCTTGGAGAGCATAGGGCACTTCCACTCATGGGCGTATAAATTGGGAAAACTAAAAATCAGCAAGACACAGGCACCCCAAAGTTTAGGGCTGCTCTGTTGACAAGAACCCCCACTTCATTACACCTTAAATATCCTAGGAAAGAGAAAAATGGATAAAGAAGTTGTGGTCCTCATGTACAATGGAATATCACTCAGCCATGAAATCAACGTCATAAGGCTAGTAGCAGCACGATGAGTGGATTTAGGTACGACGATTCTAAGTGAAATAAGTCACACAGAAAAAGACACTTATCATAAGATATCACTTAGAGAGGGAATGTAAAAACCGCTACACTTGAACTGAATTACAAAAGAGAACAGAGTCACACGTTTAGGAAACACACTATGGCTGCTGAACGGGACAGGTGAGGTGGGGTGATGCATAAAACAAGGGTTTCAAATTAGCTCAGATACCGTTCCATAAACCCAATATGTAATAGACAAGACCTATTCCTTTTTCAGTGTACTGGACTCAACACCCCCTATTCACCGCACAAGAATATATCTGACTAGTAAGAATCTTCAAACCTATGTATTGATATCTCTCTGTAAGTGAGGCAAGGGGGTGTAAAGCGGCATAAACACAGCCGTGAAAAGCAGCTAAACCCCATTATAAAAATAACTTACTTTTCAAAACCAGTGAAACAAAGACAGTGAAAGAGAGAGAAATTCTTACAAAATTCGTTCAGGGGCTGTGATGCAACCTGGATTGACCATATCTATACCCACAGCTGATTGAGACATAAGGGTGGACACTCTTGGGGCTGAGAGGTTCGGTGAGGTTGGGTGAGCCAACGCAGACCCTTTCAAGTAATACTGCATGGTACCCATCCCATGGGTCCCAAATCTCCAGGTTCAAGGGCATCTTCCTACATCGAAAACAGGCATGAGAAACCCAGAAGATGGTACACCGTGTGATCGGGAAAGGTTTCTAAAACGCACCTCATTTCTCATCTCCTTGGCTCGGGTTCGCCATTCCAGCCGATTTACTAGCCATCTCCCTCCTTGGAGAATCAGCACCTTTAACCTCCTGTTCCGTACAGGTTGCAATTTGTCCTGAGGATGAACGGGAAGAGGGGGAACCAATGAGAGACTAGCTCTAGGGGTTGGGACAGGCACAGGTCACTCTATTTTCCCATCAGGAAGAAGAATTAAGCAGAAGCTCAGCCTGCCCCCCAGAACCAGAAGAGGGCCTGAAGCAATCCTGCGCTTTTGCGGCCAGCTCCCAAAAAAGCCAGTTGAAAAATGGAGCTCAGGGGCACTGCAATTCACAAACCTGCAGAGTTTTAAATGATACCTCTCGTCCACAGATATATTAAGGGAAGGCAACGAAGAGGCTTTGAAAGCAAGGCAGAATTGCAGGAAACAGATTTCAGGAGGTAGATTCGAATCGCCTTGAAAGCACATGAAAAGCGGCAAAACGTGGACAATGATGCCCTTGGCCAAAAAGGGCGTATGCGTTTTTTCCTGAATATATTCAGGAAAAAACGCATACGCCCTTTTTGGCCAACCAAGCAACCTGGAAAGGCAAATCAGCGCTCCAAAGAAGTCTCGCTTCCCAGCGGGCAAAAGGGCCATGCGGAAAAAAGTGTCCAAACCAGAAATGCAGGACCGGCCATGGAGAAATGGGAGCCTTGCTACGCTGATGGGTGGGATGTAAATTGCCAACAGCCACTCTGGAGAAGTGTACGGTGTGTTCTGAAACATCTAAAAAACACAGCTTGGAGAGCATAGGGCACTTCCACTCATGGGCGTATAAATTGGGAAAACTAAAAATCAGCAAGACACAGGCACCCCAAAGTTTAGGGCTGCTCTGCTGACAAGAACCCCCACTTCATTACACCTTAAATATCCTAGGAAAGAGAAAAATGGATAAAGAAGTTGTGGTCCTCATGTACAATGGAATATCACTCAGCCATGAAATCAACGTCATAAGGCTAGTAGCAGCACGATGAGTGCATTTAGGTACGACGATTTTAAGTGAAATAAGTCACACAGAAAAAGACACTTATCCTAAGATATCACTTAGAGAGGGAATGTAAAAACCGCTACACTTGAACTGAATTACAAAAGAGAACAGAGTCACACGTTTAGGAAACACACTATGGCTGCTGAACGGGACAGGTGAGGTGGGGTGATGCATAAAACAAGGGTTTCAAATTAGCTCAGATACCGTTCCATAAACCCAATATGTAATAGACAAGACCTATTCCTTTTTCAGTGACCTGGACTCAACACCCCCTATTCACCGCACAAGAATATATCTGACTAGTAAGAATCTTCAAACCTATGTATTGATATCTCTCTGTAAGTGAGGCAAGGGGGTGTAAAGCGGCATAAACACAGCCGTGAAAAGCAGCTAAACCCCATTATAAAAATAACTTACTTTTCAAAACCAGTGAAACAAAGACAGTGAAAGAGAGAGAAATTCTTACAAAATTCGTTCAGGGGCTGTGATGCAACCTGGATTGACCATATCTAGACCCACAGCTGATTGAGACATAAGGGTGGACACTCTTGGGGCTGAGAGGTTCGGTGAGGTTGGGTGAGCCAACGCAGACCCTTTCAAGTAATACTGCATGGTACCCATCCCATGGGTCCCAAATCTCCAGGTTCAAGGGCATCTTCCTACATCGAAAACAGGCATGAGAAACCCAGAAGATGGTACACCGTGTGATCGGGAATGGTTTCTAAAACGCACCTCATTTCTCATCTCCTTGGCTCGGGTTCGCCATTCCAGCCGATTTACTAGCCATCTCCCTCCTTGGAGAATCAGCACCTTTAACCTCCTGTTCCGTACAGGTTGCAATTTGTCCTGAGGATGAAGGGGAAGAGGGGGAACCAATGAGAGACTAGCTCTAGGGGTTGGGACAGGCACAGGTCACTCTATTTTCCCATCAGGAAGAAGAATTAAGCACAAGCTCAGCCTGCCCCCCAGAACCAGAAGAGGGCCTGAAGCAATCCTGCGCTTTTGCGGCCAGCTCCCAAAAAAGCGAGTTGAAAAATGGAGCTCAGGGGCACTGCAATTCACAAACCTGCGGAGTTTTAAATGATACCTCTCGTCCACAAATATATTAAGGGAAGGCAACGAAGAGGCTTTGAAAGCAAGGCAGAATTGCAGGAAACAGATTTCAGGAGGTAGATTCGAATCGCCTTGAAAGCAGATGAAAAGCGGCAAAACGTGGACAATGATGCCCTTGGCCAAAAAGGGCATATGCGTTTTTTCCTGAATATATTCAGGAAAAAACGCATATGCCCTTTTTGGCCAACCAAGCAACCTGGAAAGGCAAATCAGCGCTCCAAAGAAGTCTCGCTTCCCAGCGGGCAAAAGGGCCATGCGGAAAAAAGTGTCCAAACCAGAAATGCAGGACCGGCCATGGAGAAATGGGAGCCTTGCTACGCTGATGGGTGGGATGTGAATTGCCAACAGCCACTCTGGAGAAGTGTACGGTGTGTTCTGAAACATCTAAAAAACACAGCTTGGAGAGCATAGGGCACTTCCACTCATGGGCGTATAAATTGGGAAAACTAAAAATCAGCAAGACACAGGCACCCCAAAGTTTAGGGCTGCTCTGCTGACAAGAACCCCCACTTCATTACACCTTAAATATCCTAGGAAAGAGAAAAATGGATAAAGAAGTTGTGGTCCTCATGTACAATGGAATATCACTCAGCCATGAAATCAACGTCATAAGGCTAGTAGCAGCACGATGAGTGGATTTAGGTACGACGATTCTAAGTGAAATAAGTCACACAGAAAATGACACTTATCATAAGATATCACTTAGAGAGGGAATGTAAAAACCGCTACACTTGAACTGAATTACAAAAGAGAACAGAGTCACACGTTTAGGAAACACACTATGGCTGCTGAACGGGACAGGTGAGGTGGGGTGATGCATAAAACAAGGGTTTCAAATTAGCTCAGATACCGTTCCATAAACCCAATATGTAATAGACAAGACCTATTCCTTTTTCAGTGTACTGGACTCAACACCCCCTATTCACCGCACAAGAATATATCTGACTAGTAAGAATCTTCAAACCTATGTATTGATATCTCTCTGTAAGTGAGGCAAGGGGGTGTAAAGCGGCATAAACACAGCCGTGAAAAGCAGCTAAACCCCATTATAAAAATAACTTACTTTTCAAAACCAGTGAAACAAAGACAGTGAAAGAGAGAGAAATTCTTACAAAATTCGTTCAGGGGCTGTGATGCAACCTGGATTGACCATATCTAGACCCACAGCTGATTGAGACATAAGGGTGGACACTCTTGGGGCTGAGAGGTTCGGTGAGGTTGGGTGAGCCAACGCAGACCCTTTCAAGTAATACTGCATGGTACCCATCCCATGGGTCCCAAATCTCCAGGTTCAAGGGCATCTTCCTACATCGAAAACAGGCATGAGAAACCCAGAAGATGGTACACCGTGTGATCGGGAAAGGTTTCTAAAACGTACCTCATTTCTCATCTACTTGTGTTCAGGTTCACCATTCCAGCCGCTTTACTAGCCATCTCCCTCCTTGGAGAATGAGCACCTTTAACCTCCTCTTCCGTACAGGTTGCAATTTGTCCTAAGGATGACCCGGAAGAGGGGGAACCAATGAGAGACTAGCTCTAGGTGTTGGGACAGGCACAGGTCACTCTATTTTCCAATCAGGAAGAAGAATTAACCACAGGCTTAGCCTGCCGACCGGAACCAGAATAGGGCCTGAAGCAATCCTGCGCTTTTGCGGCCAGCTCCCAAAAAAGCGAGTTGAAAAATGGAGCTCAGGGGCACTGCAATTCACAAACCTGCAGAGTTTTAAATGATACCTCTCGTCCACAGATATATTAAGGGAAGGCAACGAAGAGGCTTTGAAAGCAAGGCAGCATTGCACGAAACAGATTTCAGGAGGTAGATTCGAATCGCCTTGAAAGCACATGAAAAGCGGCAAAACGTGGACAATGATGCCCTTGGCCAAAAAGGGCGTATGCGTTTTTTCCTGAATATATTCAGGAAATATATTCAGGAAAAAACGCATACGCCCTTTTTGGCCAACCAAGCAACCTGGAAAGGCAAATCAGCGCTCCAAAGAAGTCTCGCTTCCCAGCGGGCAAAAGGGCCATGCGGAAAAAAGTGTCCAAACCAGAAATGCAGGACCGGCCATGGAGAAATGGGAGCCTTGCTACGCTGATGGGTGGGATGTAAATTGCCAACAGCCACTCTGGAGAAGTGTACGGTGTGTTCTGAAACATCTAAAAAACACAGCTTGGAGAGCATAGGGCACTTCCACTCATGGGCGTATAAATTGGGAAAACTAAAAATCAGCAAGACACAGGCACCCCAAAGTTTAGGGCTGCTCTGCTGACAAGAACCCCCACTTCATTACACCTTAAATATCCTAGGAAAGAGAAAAATGGATAAAGAAGTTGTGGTCCTCATGTACAATGGAATATCACTCAGCCATGAAATCAACGTCATAAGGCTAGTAGCAGCACGATGAGTGGATTTAGGTACGACGATTCTAAGTGAAATAAGTCACACAGAAAAAGACACTTATCATAAGATATCACTTATAGAGGGAATGTAAAAACCGCTACACTTGAACTGAATTACAAAAGAGAACAGAGTCACACGTTTAGGAAACACACTATGGCTGCTGAACGGGACAGGTGAGGTGGGGTGATGCATAAAACAAGGGTTTCAAATTAGCTCAGATACCGTTCCATAAACCCAATATGTAATAGACAAGACCTATTCCTTTTTCAGTGTACTGGACTCAACACCCCCTATTCACCGCACAAGAATATATCTGACTAGTAAGAATCTTCAAACCTATGTATTGATATCTCTCTGTAAGTGAGGCAAGGGGGTGTAAAGCGGCATAAACACAGCCGTGAAAAGCAGCTAAACCCCATTATAAAAATAACTTACTTTTCAAAACCAGTGAAACAAAGACAGTGAAAGAGAGAGAAATTCTTACAAAATTCGTTCAGGGGCTGTGATGCAACCTGGATTGACCATATCTAGACCCACAGCTGATTGAGACATAAGGGTGGACACTCTTGGGGCTGAGAGGTTCGGTGAGGTTGGGTGAGCCAACGCAGACCCTTTCAAGTAATACTGCATGGTACCCATCCCATGGGTCCCAAATCTCCAGGTTCAAGGGCATCTTCCTACATCGAAAACAGGCATGAGAAACCCAGAAGATGGTACACCGTGTGATCGGGAAAGGTTTCTAAAACGCACCTCATTTCTCATCTCCTTGGCTCGGGTTCGCCATTCCAGCCGATTTACTAGCCATCTCCCTCCTTGGAGAATCAGCACCTTTAACCTCCTGTTCCGTACAGGTTGCAATTTGTCCTGAGGATGAACGGGAAGAGGGGGAACCAATGAGAGACTAGCTCTAGGGGTTGGGACAGGCACAGGTCACTCTATTTTCCCATCAGGAAGAAGAATTAAGCACAAGCTCAGCCTGCCCCCCAGAACCAGAAGAGGGCCTGAAGCAATCCTGCGCTTTTGTGGCCAGCTCCCAAAAAAGCCAGTTGAAAAATGGAGCTCAGGGGCACTGCAATTCACAAACCTGCAGAGTTTTAAATGATACCTCTCGTCCACAAATATATTAAGGGAAGGCAACGAAGAGGCTTTGAAAGCAAGGCAGAATTGCAGGAAACAGATTTCAGGAGGTAGATTCGAATCGCCTTGAAAGCACATGAAAAGCGGCAAAACGTGGACAATGATGCCCTTGGCCAAAAAGGGCGTATGCGTTTTTTCCTGAATATATTCAGGAAAAAACGCATACGCCCTTTTTGGCCAACCAAGCAACCTGGAAAGGCAAATCAGCGCTCCAAAGAAGTCTCGCTTCCCAGCGGGCAAAAGGGCCATGCGGAAAAAGGCGTCCAAACCAAAAATGCAGGACCGGCCATGGAGAAATGGGAGCCTTGCTACGCTGATGGGTGGGATGTAAATTGCCAACAGCCACTCTGGAGAAGTGTACGGTGTGTTCTGAAACATCTAAAAAACACAGCTTGGAGAGCATAGGGCACTTCCACTCATGGGCGTATAAATTGGGAAAACTAAAAATCAGCAAGACACAGGCACCCCAAAGTTTAGGGCTGCTCTGTTGACAAGAACCCCCACTTCATTACACCTTAAATATCCTAGGAAAGAGAAAAATGGATAAAGAAGTTGTGGTCCTCATGTACAATGGAATATCACTCAGCCATGAAATCAACGTCATAAGGCTAGTAGCAGCACGATGAGTGGATTTAGGTACGACGATTCTAAGTGAAATAAGTCACACAGAAAAAGACACTTATCATAAGATATCACTTAGAGAGGGAATGTAAAAACCGCTACACTTGAACTGAATTACAAAAGAGAACAGAGTCACACGTTTAGGAAACACACTATGGCTGCTGAACGGGACAGGTGAGGTGGGGTGATGCATAAAACAAGGGTTTCAAATTAGCTCAGATACCGTTCCATAAACCCAATATGTAATAGACAAGACCTATTCCTTTTTCAGTGTACTGGACTCAACACCCCCTATTCACCGCACAAGAATATATCTGACTAATAAGAATCTTCAAACCTATGTATTGATATCTATCTGTAAGTGAGGCAAGGGGGTGTAAAGCGGCATAAACACAGCCGTGAAAAGCAGCTAAACCCCATTAAAAAAATAACTTACTTTTCAAAACCAGTGAAACAAAGACAGTGAAAGAGAGAGAAATTCTTACAAAAATTCGTTCAGGGGCTGTGATGCAACCTGGATTGACCATATCTAGACCCACAGCTGATTGAGACATAAGGGTGGACACTCTTGGGGCTGAGAGGTTCGGTGAGGTTGGGTGAGCCAACGCAGACCCTTTCAAGTAATACTGCATGGTACCCATCCCATGGGTCCCAAATCTCCAGGTTCAAGGCCATCTTCCTACATCGAAAACAGGCATGAGAAACCCAGAAGATGGTACACCGTGTGATCGGGAAAGGTTTCTAAAACGCACCTCATTTCTCATCTCCTTGGCTCGGGTTCGCCATTCCAGCCGATTTACTAGCCATCTCCCTCCTTGGAGAATCAGCACCTTTAACCTCCTGTTCCGTACAGGTTGCAATTTGTCCTGAGGATGAACGGGAAGAGGGGGAACCAATGAGAGACTAGCTCTAGGGGTTGGGACAGGCACAGGTCACTCTATTTTCCCATCAGGAAGAAGAATTAAGCACAAGCTCAGCGTGCCCCCCAGAACCAGAAGAGGGCCTGAAGCAATCCTGCGCTTTTGCGGCCAGCTCCCAAAAAAGCGAGTTGAAAAATGGAGCTCAGGGGCACTGCAATTCACAAACCTGCAGAGTTTTAAATGATACCTCTCGTCCACAAATATATTAAGGGAAGGCAACGAAGAGGCTTTGAAAGCAAGGCAGAATTGCAGGAAACAGATTTCAGGAGGTAGATTCGAATCGCCTTGAAAGCACATGAAAAGCGGCAAAACGTGGACAATGATGCCCTTGGCCAAAAAGGGCGTATGCGTTTTTTCCTGAATATATTCAGGAAAAAACGCATACGCCCTTTTTGGCCAACCAAGCAACCTGGAAAGGCAAATCAGCGCTCCAAAGAAGTCTCGCTTCCCAGCGAGCAAAAGGGCCATGTGGAAAAAAGTGTCCAAAGCAGAAATGCAGGACCGGCCATGGAGAAATGGGAGCCTTGCTACGCTGATGGGTGGGATGTAAATTGCCAACAGCCACTCTGGAGAAGTGTACGGTGTGTTCTGAAACATCTAAAAAACACAGCTTGGAGAGCATAGGGCACTTCCACTCATGGGCGTATAAATTGGGAAAACTAAAAATCAGCAAGACACAGGCACCCCAAAGTTTAGGGCTGCTCTGCTGACAAGAACCCCCACTTCATTACACCTTAAATATCCTAGGAAAGAGAAAAATGGATAAAGAAGTTGTGGTCCTCATGTACAATGGAATATCACTCAGCCATGAAATCAACGTCATAAGGCTAGTAGCAGCACGATGAGTGGATTTAGGTACGACGATTCTAAGTGAAATAAGTCACACAGAAAAAGACACTTATCATAAGATATCACTTAGAGAGGGAATGTAAAAACCGCTACACTTGAACTGAATTACAAAAGAGAACAGAGTCACACGTTTAGGAAACACACTATGGCTGCTGAACGGGACAGGTGAGGTGGGGTGATGCATAAAACAAGGGTTTCAAATTAGCTCAGATACCGTTCCATAAACCCAATATGTAATAGACAAGACCTATTCCTTTTTCAGTGTACTGGACTCAACACCCCCTATTCACCGCACAAGAATATATCTGACTAGTAAGAATCTTCAAACCTATGTATTGATATCTCTCTGTAAGTGAGGCAAGGGGGTGTAAAGCGGCATAAACACAGCCGTGAAAAGCAGCTAAACCCCATTATAAAAATAACTTACTTTTCAAAACCAGTGAAACAAAGACAGTGAAAGAGAGAGAAATTCTTACAAAATTCGTTCAGGGGCTGTGATGCAACCTGGATTGACCATATCTAGACCCACAGCTGATTGAGACATAAGGGTGGACACTCTTGGGGCTGAGAGGTTCGGTGAGGTTGGGTGAGCCAACGCAGACCCTTTCAAGTAATACTGCATGGTACCCATCCCATGGGTCCCAAATCTCCAGGTTCAAGGGCATCTTCCTACATCGAAAACAGGCATGAGAAACCCAGAAGATGGTACACCGTGTGATCGGGAAAGGTTTCTAAAACGCACCTCATTTCTCATCTCCTTGGCTCGGGTTCGCCATTCCAGCCGATTTACTAGCCATCTCCCTCCTTGGAGAATCAGCACCTTTAACCTCCTGTTCCGTACAGGTTGCAATTTGTCCTGAGGATGAAGGGGAAGAGGGGGAACCAATGAGAGACTAGCTCTAGGGGTTGGGACAGGCACAGGTCACTCTATTTTCCCATCAGGAAGAAGAATTAAGCACAAGCTCAGCCTGCCCCCCAGAACCAGAAGAGGGCCTGAAGCAATCCTGCGCTTTTGCGGCCAGCTCCCAAAAAAGCCAGTTGAAAAATGGAGCTCAGGGGCACTGCAATTCACAAACCTGCAGAGTTTTAAATGATACCTCTCGTCCACAAATATATTAAGGGAAGGCAACGAAGAGGCTTTGAAAGCAAGGCAGAATTGCAGGAAACAGATTTCAGGAGGTAGATTCGAATCGCCTTGAAAGCACATGAAAAGCGGCAAAACGTGGACAATGATGCCCTTGGCCAAAAAGGGCGTATGCGTTTTTTCCTGAATATATTCAGGAAAAAACGCATACGCCCTTTTTGGCCAACCAAGCAACCTGGAAAGGCAAATCAGCGCTCCAAAGAAGTCTCGCTTCCCAGCGGGCAAAAGGGCCATGCGGAAAAAAGTGTCCAAACCAGAAATGCAGGACCGGCCATGGAGAAATGGGAGCCTTGCTACGCTGATGGGTGGGATGTAAATTGCCAACAGCCACTCTGGAGAAGTGTACGGTGTGTTCTGAAACATCTAAAAAACACAGCTTGGAGAGCATAGGGCACTTCCACTCATGGGCGTATAAATTGGGAAAACTAAAAATCAGCAAGACACAGGCACCCCAAAGTTTAGGGCTGCTCTGTTGACAAGAACCCCCACTTCATTACACCTTAAATATCCTAGGAAAGAGAAAAATGGATAAAGAAGTTGTGGTCCTCATGTACAATGGAATATCACTCAGCCATGAAATCAACGTCATAAGGCTAGTAGCAGCACGATGAGTGGATTTAGGTACGACGATTCTAAGTGAAATAAGTCACACAGAAAAAGACACTTATCATAAGATATCACTTAGAGAGGGAATGTAAAAACCGCTACACTTGAACTGAATTACAAAAGAGAACAGAGTCACACGTTTAGGAAACACACTATGGCTGCTGAACGGGACAGGTGAGGTGGGGTGATGCATAAAACAAGGGTTTCAAATTAGCTCAGATACCGTTCCATAAACCCAATATGTAATAGACAAGACCTATTCCTTTTTCAGTGTACTGGACTCAACACCCCCTATTCACCGCACAAGAATATATCTGACTAGTAAGAATCTTCAAACCTATGTATTGATATCTCTCTGTAAGTGAGGCAAGGGGGTGTAAAGCGGCATAAACACAGCCGTGAAAAGCAGCTAAACCCCATTATAAAAATAACTTACTTTTCACAACCAGTGAAACAAAGACAGTGAAAGAGAGAGAAATTCTTACAAAATTCGTTCAGGGGCTGTGATGCAACCTGGATTGACCATATCTAGACCCACAGCTGATTGAGACATAAGGGTGGACACTCTTGGGGCTGAGAGGTTCGGTGAGGTTGGGTGAGCCAACGCAGACCCTTTCAAGTAATACTGCATGTTACCCATCCCATGGGTCCCAAATCTCCAGGTTCAAGGGCATCTTCCTACATCGAAAACAGGCATGAGAAACCCAGAAGATGGTACACCGTGTGATCGGGAAAGGTTTCTAAAACGCACCTCATTTCTCATCTCCTTGGCTCGGGTTCGCCATTCCAGCCGATTTACTAGCCATCTCCCTCCTTGGAGAATCAGCACCTTTAACCTCCTGTTCCGTACAGGTTGCAATTTGTCCTGAGGATGAACGGGAAGAGGGGGAACCAATGAGAGACTAGCTCTAGGGGTTGGGACAGGCACAGGTCACTCTATTTTCCCATCAGGAAGAAGAATTAAGCACAAGCTCAGCCTGCCCCCCAGAACCAGAAGAGGGCCTGAAGCAATCCTGCGCTTTTGCGGCCAGCTCCCAAAAAAGCCAGTTGAAAAATGGAGCTCAGGGGCACTGCAATTCACAAACCTGCAGAGTTTTAAATGATACCTCTCGTCCACAAATATATTAAGGGAAGGCAACGAAGAGGCTTTGAAAGCAAGGCAGAATTGCAGGAAACAGATTTCAGGAGGTAGATTCGAATCGCCTTGAAAGCACATGAAAAGCGGCAAAACGTGGACAATGATGCCCTTGGCCAAAAAGGGCGTATGCGTTTTTTCCTGAATATATTCAGGAAAAAACGCATACGCCCTTTTTGGCCAACCAAGCAACCTGGAAAGGCAAATCAGCGCTCCAAAGAAGTCTCGCTTCCCAGCGGGCAAAAGGGCCATGCGGAAAAAAGTGTCCAAACCAGAAATGCAGGACCGGCCATGGAGAAATGGGAGCCTTGCTACGCTGATGGGTGGGATGTAAATTGCCAACAGCCACTCTGGAGAAGTGTAAGGTGTGTTCTGAAACATCTAAAAAACACAGCTTGGAGAGCATAGGGCACTTCCACTCATGGGCGTATAAATTGGGAAAACTAAAAATCAGCAAGACACAGGCACCCCAAAGTTTAGGGCTGCTCTGCTGACAAGAACCCCCACTTCATTACACCTTAAATATCCTAGGAAAGAGAAAAATGGATAAAGAAGTTGTGGTCCTCATGTACAATGGAATATCACTCAGCCATGAAATCAACGTCATAAGGCTAGTAGCAGCACGATGAGTGGATTTAGGTACGACGATTCTAAGTGAAATAAGTCACACAGAAAAAGACACTTATCATAAGATATCACTTAGAGAGGGAATGTAAAAACCGCTACACTTGAACTGAATTACAAAAGAGAACAGAGTCACACGTTTAGGAAACACACTATGGCTGCTGAACGGGACAGGTGAGGTGGCGTGATGCATAAAACAAGGGTTTCAAATTAGCTCAGATACCGTTCCATAAACCCAATATGTAATAGACAAGACCTATTCCTTTTTCAGTGACCTGGACTCAACACCCCCTATTCACCGCACAAGAATATATCTGACTAGTAAGAATCTTCAAACCTATGTATTGATATCTCTCTGTAAGTGAGGCAAGGGGGTGTAAAGCGGCATAAACACAGCCGTGAAAAGCAGCTAAACCCCATTATAAAAATAACTTACTTTTCAAAACCAGTGAAACAAAGACAGTGAAAGAGAGAGAAATTCTTACAAAATTCGTTCAGGGGCTGTGATGCAACCTGGATTGACCATATCTAGACCCACAGCTGATTGAGACATAAGGGTGGACACTCTTGGGGCTGAGAGGTTCGGTGAGGTTGGGTGAGCCAACGCAGACCCTTTCAAGTAATACTGCATGGTACCCATCCCATGGGTCCCAAATCTCCAGGTTCAAGGGCATCTTCCTACATCGAAAACAGGCATGAGAAACCCAGAAGATGGTACACCGTGTGATCGGGAAAGGTTTCTAAAACGCACCTCATTTCTCATCTCCTTGGCTCGGGTTCGCCATTCCAGCCGATTTACTAGCCATCTCCCTCCTTGGAGAATCAGCACCTTTAACCTCCTGTTCCGTACAGGTTGCAATTTGTCCTGAGGATGAACGGGAAGAGGGGGAACCAATGAGAGACTAGCTCTAGGGGTTTGGACAGGCACAGGTCACTCTATTTTCCCATCAGGAAGAAGAATTAAGCACAAGCTCAGCCTGCCCCCCAGAACCAGAAGAGGGCCTGAAGCAATCCTGCGCTTTTGCGGCCAGCTCCCAAAAAAGCGAGTTGAAAAATGGAGCTCAGGGGCACTGCAATTCACAAACCTGCGGAGTTTTAAATGATACCTCTCGTCCACAAATATATTAAGGGAAGGCAACGAAGAGGCTTTGAAAGCAAGGCAGAATTGCAGGAAACATATTTCAGGAGGTAGATTCGAATCGCCTTGAAAGCACATGAAAAGCGGCAAAACGTGGACAATGATGCCCTTGGCCAAAAAGGGCGTATGCGTTTTTTCCTGAATATATTCAGGAAAAAACGCATACGCCCTTTTTGGCCAACCAAGCAACCTGGAAAGGCAAATCAGCGCTCCAAAGAAGTCTCGCTTCCCAGCGGGCAAAAGGGCCATGCGGAAAAAAGTGTCCAAACCAGAAATGCAGGACCGGCCATGGAGAAATGGGAGCCTTGCTACGCTGATGGGTGGGATGTAAATTGCCAACAGCCACTCTGGAGAAGTGTACGGTGTGTTCTGAAACATCTAAAAAACACAGCTTGGAGAGCATAGGGCACTTCCACTCATGGGCGTATAAATTGGGAAAACTAAAAATCAGCAAGACACAGGCACCCCAAAGTTTAGGGCTGCTCTGCTGACAAGAACCCCCACTTCATTACACCTTAAATATCCTAGGAAAGAGAAAAATGGATAAAGAAGTTGTGGTCCTCATGTACAATGGAATATCACTCAGCCATGAAATCAACGTCATAAAGCTACTAGCAGCACGATGAGTGGATTTAGGTACGACGATTCTAAGTGAAATAAGTCACACAGAAAAAGACACTTATCATAAGATATCACTTAGAGAGGGAATGTAAAAACCGCTACACTTGAACTGAATTACAAAAGAGAACAGAGTCACACGTTTAGGAAACACACTATGGCTGCTGAACGGGACAGGTGAGGTGGGGTGATGCATAAAACAAGGGTTTCAAATTAGCTCCGATACCGTTCCATAAACCCAATATGTAATAGACAAGACCTATTCCTTTTTCAGTGACCTGGACTCAACACCCCCTATTCACCGCACAAGAATATATCTGACTAGTAAGAATCTTCAAACCTATGTATTGATATCTCTCTGTAAGTGAGGCAAGGGGGTGTAAAGCGGCATAAACACAGCCGTGAAAAGCAGCTAAACCCCATTATAAAAATAACTTACTTTTCAAAACCAGTGAAACAAAGACAGTGAAAGAGAGAGAAATTCTTACAAAATTCGTTCAGGGGCTGTGATGCAACCTGGATTGACCATATCTAGACCCACAGCTGATTGAGACATAAGGGTGGACACTCTTGGGGCTGAGAGGTTCGGTGAGGTTGGGTGAGCCAACGCAGACCCTTTCAAGTAATACTGCATGGTACCCATCCCATGGGTCCCAAATCTCCAGGTTCAAGGGCATCTTCCTACATCGAAAACAGGCATGAGAAACCCAGAAGATGGTACACCGTGTGATCGGGAAAGGTTTCTAAAACGCACCTCATTTCTCATCTCCTTGGCTCGGGTTCGCCATTCCAGCCGATTTACTAGCCATCTCCCTCCTTGGAGAATCAGCACCTTTAACCTCCTGTTCCGTACAGGTTGCAATTTGTCCTGAGGATGAACGGGAAGAGGGGGAACCAATGAGAGACTAGCTCTAGGGGTTGGGACAGGCACAGGTCACTCTATTTTCCCATCAGGAAGAAGAATTAAGCACAAGCTCAGCCTGCCTCCCAGAACCAGAAGAGGGCCTGAAGCAATCCTGCGCTTTTTCGGCCAGCTCCCAAAAAAGCGAGTTGAAAAATGGAGCTCAGGGGCACTGCAATTCACAAACCTGCAGAGTTTTAAATGATACCTCTCGTCCACAAATATATTAAGGGAAGGCAACGAAGAGGCTTTGAAAGCAAGGCAGAATTGCAGGAAACAGATTTCAGGAGGTAGATTCGAATCGCCTTGAAAGCACATGAAAAGCGGCAAAACGTGGACAATGATGCCCTTGGCCAAAAAGGGCGTATGCGTTTTTTCCTGAATATATTCAGGAAAAAACGCATACGCCCTTTTTGGCCAACCAAGCAACCTGGAAAGGCAAATCAGCGCTCCAAAGAAGTCTCGCTTCCCAGCGGGCAAAAGGGCCATGCGGAAAAAAGTGTCCAAACCAGAAATGCAGGACCGGCCATGGAGAAATGGGAGCCTTGCTACGCTGATGGGTGGGATGTAAATTGCCAACAGCCACTCTGGAGAAGTGTACGGTGTGTTCTGAAACATCTAAAAAACACAGCTTGGAGAGCATAGGGCACTTCCACTCATGGGCGTATAAATTGGGAAAACGAAAAATCAGCAAGACACAGGCACCCCAAAGTTTAGGGCTGCTCTGCTGACAAGAACCCCCACTTCATTACACCTTAAATATCCTAGGAAAGAGAAAAATGGATAAAGAAGTTGTGGTCCTCATGTACAATGGAATATCACTCAGCCATGAAATCAACGTCATAAAGCTACTAGCAGCACGATGAGTGGATTTAGGTACGACGATTCTAAGTGAAATAAGTCACACAGAAAAAGACACTTATCATAAGATATCACTTAGAGAGGGAATGTAAAAACCGCTACACTTGAACTGAATTACAAAAGAGAACAGAGTCACACGTTTAGGAAACACACTATGGCTGCTGAACGGGACAGGTGAGGTGGGGTGATGCATAAAACAAGGGTTTCAAATTAGCTCCGATACCGTTCCATAAACCCAATATGTAATAGACAAGACCTATTCCTTTTTCAGTGACCTGGACTCAACACCCCCTATTCACCGCACAAGAATATATCTGACTAGTAAGAATCTTCAAACCTATGTATTGATATCTCTCTGTAAGTGAGGCAAGGGGGTGTAAAGCGGCATAAACACAGCCGTGAAAAGCAGCTAAACCCCATTATAAAAATAACTTACTTTTCAAAACCAGTGAAACAAAGACAGTGAAAGAGAGAGAAATTCTTACAAAATTCGTTCAGGGGCTGTGATGCAACCTGGATTGACCATATCTAGACCCACAGCTGATTGAGACATAAGGGTGGACACTCTTGGGGCTGAGAGGTTCGGTGAGGTTGGGTGAGCCAACGCAGACCCTTTCAAGTAATACTGCATGGTACCCATCCCATGGGTCCCAAATCTCCAGGTTCAAGGGCATCTTCCTACATCGAAAACAGGCATGAGAAACCCAGAAGATGGTACACCGTGTGATCGGGAAAGGTTTCTAAAACGCACCTCATTTCTCATCTCCTTGGCTCGGGTTCGCCATTCCAGCCGATTTACTAGCCATCTCCCTCCTTGGAGAATCAGCACCTTTAACCTCCTGTTCCGTACAGGTTGCAATTTGTCCTGAGGATGAACGGGAAGAGGGGGAACCAATGAGAGACTAGCTCTAGGGGTTGGGACAGGCACAGGTCACTCTATTTTCCCATCAGGAAGAAGAATTAAGCACAAGCTCAGCCTGCCCCCCAGAACCAGAAGAGGGCCTGAAGCAATCCTGCGCTTTTTCGGCCAGCTCCCAAAAAAACGAGTTGAAAAATGGAGCTCAGGGGCACTGCAATTCACAAACCTGCAGAGTTTTAAATGATACCTCTCGTCCACAGATATATTAAGGGAAGGCAACGAAGAGGCTTTGAAAGCAAGGCAGAATTGCAGGAAACAGATTTCAGGAGGTAGATTCGAATCGCCTTGAAAGCACATGAAAAGCGGCAAAACGTGGACAATGATGCCCTTGGCCAAAAAGGGCGTATGCGTTTTTTCCTGAATATATTCAGGAAAAAACGCATACGCCCTTTTTGGCCAACCAAGCAACCTGGAAAGGCAAATCAGCGCTCCAAAGAAGTCTCGCTTCCCAGCGGGCAAAAGGGCCATGCGGAAAAAAGTGTCCAAACCAGAAATGCAGGACCGGCCATGGAGAAATGGGAGCCTTGCTACGCTGATGGGTGGGATGTAAATTGCCAACAGCCACTCTGGAGAAGTGTACGGTGTGTTCTGAAACATCTAAAAAACACAGCTTGGAGAGCATAGGGCACTTCCACTCATGGGCGTATAAATTGGGAAAACTAAAAATCAGCAAGACACAGGCACCCCAAAGTTTAGGGCTGCTCTGCTGACAAGAACCCCCACTTCATTACACCTTAAATATCCTAGGAAAGAGAAAAATGGATAAAGAAGTTGTGGTCCTCATGTACAATGGAATATCACTCAGCCATGAAATCAACGTCATAAGGCTAGTAGCAGCACGATGAGTGGATTTAGGTACGACGATTCTAAGTGAAATAAGTCCCACAGAAAAAGACACTTATCATAAGATATCACTTAGAGAGGGAATGTAAAAACCGCTACACTTGAACTGAATTACAAAAGAGAACAGAGTCACACGTTTAGGAAACACACTATGGCTGCTGAACGGGACAGGTGAGGTGGGGTGATGCATAAAACAAGGGTTTCAAATTAGCTCAGATACCGTTCCATAAACCCAATATGTAATAGACAAGACCTATTCCTTTTTCAGTGACCTGGACTCAACACCCCCTATTCACCGCACAAGAATATATCTGACTAGTAAGAATCTTCAAACCTATGTATTGATATCTCTCTGTAAGTGAGGCAAGGGGGTGTAAAGCGGCATAAACACAGCCGTGAAAAGCAGCTAAACCCCATTATAAAAATAACTTACTTTTCAAAACCAGTGAAACAAAGACAGTGAAAGAGAGAGAAATTCTTACAAAATTCGTTCAGGGGCTGTGATGCAACCTGGATTGACCTTATCTAGACCCACAGCTGATTGAGACATAAGGGTGGACACTCTTGGGGCTGAGAGGTTCGGTGAGGTTGGGTGAGCCAACGCAGACCCTTTCAAGTAATACTGCATGGTACCCATCCCATGGGTCCCAAATCTCCAGGTTCAAGGGCATCTTCCTACATCGAAAACAGGCATGAGAAACCCAGAAGATGGTACACCGTGTGATCGGGAAAGGTTTCTAAAACGCACCTCATTTCTCATCTCCTTGGCTCGGGTTCGCCATTCCAGCCGATTTACTAGCCATCTCCCTCCTTGGAGAATCAGCACCTTTAACCTCCTGTTCCGTACAGGTTGCAATTTGTCCTGAGGATGAACGGGAAGAGGGGGAACCAATGAGAGACTAGCTCTAGGGGTTGGGACAGGCACAGGTCACTCTATTTTCCCATCAGGAAGAAGAATTAAGCACAAGCTCAGCCTGCCCCCCAGAACCAGAAGAGGGCCTGAAGCAATCCTGCGCTTTTGCGGCCAGCTCCCAAAAAAGCGAGTTGAAAAATGGAGCTCAGGGGCACTGCAATTCACAAACCTGCGGAGTTTTAAATGATACCTCTCGTCCACAAATATATTAAGGGAAGGCAACGAAGAGGCTTTGAAAGCAAGGCAGAATTGCAGGAAACAGATTTCAGGAGGTAGATTCGAATCGCCTTGAAAGCACATGAAAAGCGGCAAAACGTGGACAATGATGCCCTTGGCCAAAAAGGGCGTATGCGTTTTTTCCTGAATATATTCAGGAAAAAACGCATACGCCCTTTTTGGCCAACCAAGCAACCTGGAAAGGCAAATTAGCGCTCCAAAGAAGTCTCGCTTCCCAGCGGGCAAAAGGGCCATGCGGAAAAAAGTGTCCAAACCAGAAATGCAGGACCAGCCATGGAGAAATGGGAGCCTTGCTACGCTGATGGGTGGGATGTAAATTGCCAACAGCCACTCTGGAGAAGTGTACGGTGTGTTCTGAAACATCTAAAAAACACAGCTTGGAGAGCATAGGGCACTTCCACTCATGGGCGTATAAATTGGGAAAACTAAAAATCAGCAAGACACAGGCACCCCAAAGTTTAGGGCTGCTCTGCTGACAAGAACCCCCACTTCATTACACCTTAAATATCCTAGGAAAGAGAAAAATGGATAAAGAAGTTGTGGTCCTCATGTACAATGGAATATCACTCAGCCATGAAATCAACGTCATAAAGCTACTAGCAGCACGATGAGTGGATTTAGGTACGACGATTCTAAGTGAAATAAGTCACACAGAAAAAGACACTTATCATAAGATATCACTTAGAGAGGGAATGTAAAAACCGCTACACTTGAACTGAATTACAAAAGAGAACAGAGTCACACGTTTAGGAAACACACTATGGCTGCTGAACGGGACAGGTGAGGTGGGGTGATGCATAAAACAAGGGTTTCAAATTAGCTCCGATACCGTTCCATAAACCCAATATGTAATAGACAAGACCTATTCCTTTTTCAGTGACCTGGACTCAACACCCCCTATTCACCGCACAAGAATATATCTGACTAGTAAGAATCTTCAAACCTATGTATTGATATCTCTCTGTAAGTGAGGCAAGGGGGTGTAAAGCGGCATAAACACAGCCGTGAAAAGCAGCTAAACCCCATTATAAAAATAACTTACTTTTCAAAACCAGTGAAACAAAGACAGTGAAAGAGAGAGAAATTCTTACAAAATTCGTTCAGGGGCTGTGATGCAACCTGGATTGACCATATCTAGACCCACAGCTGATTGAGACATAAGGGTGGACACTCTTGGGGCTGAGAGGTTCGGTGAGGTTGGGTGAGCCAACGCAGACCCTTTCAAGTAATACTGCATGGTACCCATCCCATGGGTCCCAAATCTCCAGGTTCAAGGGCATCTTCCTACATCGAAAACAGGCATGAGAAACCCAGAAGATGGTACACCGTGTGATCGGGAAAGGTTTCTAAAACGCACCTCATTTCTCATCTCCTTGGCTTGGGTTCGCCATTCCAGCCGATTTACTAGCCATCTCCCTCCTTGGAGAATCAGCACCTTTAACCTCCTGTTCCGTACAGGTTGCAATTTGTCCTGAGGATGAACGGGAAGAGGGGGAACCAATGAGAGACTAGCTCTAGGGGTTGGGACAGGCACAGGTCACTCTATTTTCCCATCAGGAAGAAGAATTAAGCACAAGCTCAGCCTGCCCCCCAGAACCAGAAGAGGGCCTGAAGCAATCCTGCGCTTTTGCGGCCAGCTCCCAAAAAAGCCAGTTGAAAAATGGAGCTCAGGGGCACTGCAATTCACAAACCTGCAGAGTTTTAAATGATACCTCTCGTCCACAAATATATTAAGGGAAGGCAACGAAGAGGCTTTGAAAGCAAGGCAGAATTGCAGGAAACAGATTTCAGGAGGTAGATTCGAATCGCCTTGAAAGCACATGAAAAGCGGCAAAACGTGGACAATGATGCCCTTGGCCAAAAAGGGCGTATGCGTTTTTTCCTGAATATATTCAGGAAAAAACGCATACGCCCTTTTTGGCCAACCAAGCAACCTGGAAAGGCAAATCAGCGCTCCAAAGAAGTCTCGCTTCCCAGCGGGCAAAAGGGCCATGCGGAAAAAAGTGTCCAAACCAGAAATGCAGGACCGGCCATGGAGAAATGGGAGCCTTGCTACGCTGATGGGTGGGATGTAAATTGCCAACAGCCACTCTGGAGAAGTGTACGGTGTGTTCTGAAACATCTAAAAAACACAGCTTGGAGAGCATAGGGCACTTCCACTCATGGGCGTATAAATTGGGAAAACTAAAAATCAGCAAGACACAGGCACCCCAAAGTTTAGGGCTGCTCTGCTGACAAGAACCCCCACTTCATTACACCTTAAATATCCTAGGAAAGAGAAAAATGGATAAAGAAGTTGTGGTCCTCATGTACAATGGAATATCACTCAGCCATGAAATCAACGTCATAAGGCTAGTAGCAGCACGATGAGTGGATTTAGGTACGACGATTCTAAGTGAAATAAGTCACACAGAAAAAGACACTTATCATAAGATATCACTTAGAGAGGGAATGTAAAAACCGCTACACTTGAACTGAATTACAAAAGAGAACAGAGTCACACGTTTAGGAAACACACTATGGCTGCTGAACGGGACAGGTGAGGTGGGGTGATGCATAAAACAAGGGTTTCAAATTAGCTCAGATACCGTTCCATAAACCCAATATGTAATAGACAAGACCTATTCCTTTTTCAGTGACCTGGACTCACACCCCCTATTCACCGCACAAGAATATATCTGACTAGTAAGAATCTTCAAACCTATGTATTGATATCTCTCTGTAAGTGAGGCAAGGGGGTGTAAAGCGGCATAAACACAGCCGTGAAAAGCAGCTAAACCCCATTATAAAAATAACTTACTTTTCAAAACCAGTGAAACAAAGACAGTGAAAGAGAGAGAAATTCTTACAAAATTCGTTCAGGGGCTGTGATGCAACCTGGATTGACCATATCTAGACCCACAGCTGATTGAGACATAAGGGTGGACACTCTTGGGGCTGAGAGGTTCGGTGAGGTTGGGTGAGCCAACGCAGACCCTTTCAAGTAATACTGCATGGTACCCATCCCATGGGTCCCAAATCTCCAGGTTCAAGGGCATCTTCCTACATCGAAAACAGGCATGAGAAACCCAGAAGATGGTACACCGTGTGATCGGGAAAGGTTTCTAAAACGCACCTCATTTCTCATCTCCTTGGCTCGGGTTCGCCATTCCAGCCGATTTACTAGCCATCTCCCTCCTTGGAGAATCAGCACCTTTAACCTCCTGTTCCGTACAGGTTGCAATTTGTCCTGAGGATGAACGGGAAGAGGGGGAACCAATGAGAGACTAGCTCTAGGGGTTGGGACAGGCACAGGTCACTTTATTTTCCCATCAGGAAGAAGAATTAAGCACAAGCTCAGCCTGCCCCCCAGAACCAGAAGAGGGCCTGAAGCAATCCTGCGCTTTTGCGGCCAGCTCCCAAAAAAGCGAGTTGAAAAATGGAGCTCAGGGGCACTGCAATTCACAAACCTGCGGAGTTTTAAATGATACCTCTCGTCCACAAATATATTAAGGGAAGGCAACGAAGAGGCTTTGAAAGCAAGGCAGAATTGCAGGAAACAGATTTCAGGAGGTAGATTCGAATCGCCTTGAAAGCACATGAAAAGCGGCAAAACGTGGACAATGATGCCCTTGGCCAAAAAGGGCGTATGCGTTTTTTCCTGAATATATTCAGGAAAAAACGCATACGCCCTTTTTGGCCAACCAAGCAACCTGGAAAGGCAAATCAGCGCTCCAAAGAAGTCTCGCTTCCCAGCGGGCAAAAGGGCCATGCGGAAAAAAGTGTCCAAACCAGAAATGCAGGACCGGCCATGGAGAAATGGGAGCCTTGCTACGCTGATGGGTGGGATGTAAATTGCCAACAGCCACTCTGGAGAAGTGTACGGTGTGTTCTGAAACATCTAAAAAACACAGCTTGGAGAGCATAGGGCACTTCCACTCATGGGCGTATAAATTGGGAAAACTAAAAATCAGCAAGACATAGGCACCCCAAAGTTTAGGGCTGCTCTGCTGACAAGAACCCCCACTTCATTACACCTTAAATATCCTAGGAAATAGAAAAATGGATAAAGAAGTTGTGGTCCTCATGTACAATGGAATATCACTCAGCCATGAAATCAACGTCATAAAGCTACTAGCAGCACGATGAGTGGATTTAGGTACGACGATTCTAAGTGAAATAAGTCACACAGAAAAAGACACTTATCATAAGATATCACTTAGAGAGGGAATGTAAAAACCGCTACACTTGAATTGAATTACAAAAGAGAACAGAGTCACACGTTTAGGAAACACACTATGGCTGCTGAACGGGACAGGTGAGGTGGGGTGATGCATAAAACAAGGGTTTCAAATTAGCTCCGATACCGTTCCATAAACCCAATATGTAATAGACAAGACCTATTCCTTTTTCAGTGACCTGGACTCAACACCCCCTATTCACCGCACAAGAATATATCTGACTAGTAAGAATCTTCAAACCTATGTATTGATATCTCTCTGTAAGTGAGGCAAGGGGGTGTAAAGCGGCATAAACACAGCCGTGAAAAGCAGCTAAACCCCATTATAAAAATAACTTACTTTTCAAAACCAGTGAAACAAAGACAGTGAAAGAGAGAGAAATTCTTACAAAATTCGTTCAGGGGCTGTGATGCAAACTGGATTGACCATATCTAGACCCACAGCTGATTGAGACATAAGGGTGGACACTCTTGGGGCTGAGAGGTTCGGTGAGGTTGGGTGAGCCAACGCAGACCCTTTCAAGTAATACTGCATGGTACCCATCCCATGGGTCCCAAATCTCCAGGTTCAAGGGCATCTTCCTACATCGAAAACAGGCATGAGAAACCCAGAAGATGGTACACCGTGTGATCGGGAAAGGTTTCTAAAACGCACCTCATTTCTCATCTCCTTGGCTCGGGTTCGCCATTCCAGCCGATTTACTAGCCATCTCCCTCCTTGGAGAATCAGCACCTTTAACCTCCTGTTCCGTACAGGTTGCAATTTGTCCTGAGGATGAACGGGAAGAGGGGGAACCAATGAGAGACTAGCTCTAGGGGTTGGGACAGGCACAGGTCACTCTATTTTCCCATCAGGAAGAAGAATTAAGCACAAGCTCAGCCTGCCCCCCAGAACCAGAAGAGGGCCTGAAGCAATCCTGCGCTTTTGCGGCCAGCTCCCAAAAAAGCCAGTTGAAAAATGGAGCTCAGGGGCACTGCAATTCACAAACCTGCAGAGTTTTAAATGATACCTCTCGTCCACAAATATATTAAGGGAAGGCAACGAAGAGGCTTTGAAAGCAAGGCAGCATTGCAGGAAACAGATTTCAGGAGGTAGATTCGAATCGCCTTGAAAGCACATGAAAAGCGGCAAAACGTGGACAATGATGCCCTTGGCCAAAAAGGGCGTATGCGTTTTTTCCTGAATATATTCAGGAAAAAACGCATACGCCCTTTTTGGCCAACCAAGCAACCTGGAAAGGCAAATCAGCGCTCCAAAGAAGTCTCGCTTCCCAGCGGGCAAAAGGGCCATGCGGAAAAAAGTGTCCAAACCAGAAATGCAGGACCGGCCATGGAGAAATGGGAGCCTTGCTACGCTGATGGGTGGGATGTAAATTGCCAACAGCCACTCTGGAGAAGTGTACGGTGTGTTCTGAAACATCTAAAAAACACAGCTTGGAGAGCATAGGGCACTTCCACTCATGGGCGTATAAATTGGGAAAACGAAAAATCAGCAAGACACAGGCACCCCAAAGTTTAGGGCTGCTCTGTTGACAAGAACCCCCACTTCATTACACCTTAAATATCCTAGGAAAGAGAAAAATGGATAAAGAAGTTGTGGTCCTCATGTACAATGGAATATCACTCAGCCATGAAATCAACGTCATAAAGCTACTAGCAGCACGATGAGTGGATTTAGGTACGACGATTCTAAGTGAAATAAGTCACACAGAAAAAGACACTTATCATAAGATATCACTTAGAGAGGGAATGTAAAAACCGCTACACTTGAATTGAATTAAAAAAGAGAACAGAGTCACACGTTTAGGAAACACACTATGGCTGCTGAACGGGACAGGTGAGGTGGGGTGATGCATAAAACAAGGGTTTCAAATTAGCTCCGATACCGTTCCATAAACCCAATATGTAATAGACAAGACCTATTCCTTTTTCAGTGACCTGGACTCAACACCCCCTATTCACCGCACAAGAATATATCTGACTAGTAAGAATCTTCAAACCTATGTATTGATATCTCTCTGTAAGTGAGGCAAGGGGGTGTAAAGCGGCATAAACACAGCCGTGAAAAGCAGCTAAACCCCATTATAAAAATAACTTACTTTTCAAAACCAGTGAAACAAAGACAGTGAAAGAGAGAGAAATTCTTACAAAATTCGTTCAGGGGCTGTGATGCAAACTGGATTGACCATATCTAGACCCACAGCTGATTGAGACATAAGGGTGGACACTCTTGGGGCTGAGAGGTTCGGTGAGGTTGGGTGAGCCAACGCAGACCCTTTCAAGTAATACTGCATGGTACCCATCCCATGGGTCCCAAATCTCCAGGTTCAAGGGCATCTTCCTACATCGAAAACAGGCATGAGAAACCCAGAAGATGGTACACCGTGTGATCGGGAAAGGTTTCTAAAACGCACCTCATTTCTCATCTCCTTGGCTCGGGTTCGCCATTCCAGCCGATTTACTAGCCATCTCCCTCCTTGGAGAATCAGCACCTTTAACCTCCTGTTCCGTACAGGTTGCAATTTGTCCTGAGGATGAACGGGAAGAGGGGGAACCAATGAGAGACTAGCTCTAGGGGTTGGGACAGGCACAGGTCACTCTATTTTCCCATCAGGAAGAAGAATTAAGCACAAGCTCAGCCTGCCCCCCAGAACCAGAAGAGGGCCTGAAGCAATCCTGCGCTTTTGCGGCCAGCTCCCAAAAAAGCCAGTTGAAAAATGGAGCTCAGGGGCACTGCAATTCACAAACCTGCAGAGTTTTAAATGATACCTCTCGTCCACAAATATATTAAGGGAAGGCAACGAAGAGGCTTTGAAAGCAAGGCAGAATTGCAGGAAACAGATTTCAGGAGGTAGATTCGAATCGCCTTGAAAGCACATGAAAAGCGGCAAAACGTGGACAATGATGCCCTTGGCCAAAAAGGGCGTATGCGTTTTTTCCTGAATATATTCAGGAAAAAACGCATACGCCCTTTTTGGCCAACCAAGCAACCTGGAAAGGCAAATCAGCGCTCCAAAGAAGTCTCGCTTCCCAGCGGGCAAAAGGGCCATGCGGAAAAAAGCGTCCAAACCAGAAATGCAGGACCGGCCATGGAGAAATGGGAGCCTTGCTACGCTGATGGGTGGGATGTAAATTGCCAACAGCCACTCTGGAGAAGTGTACGGTGTGTTCTGAAACATCTAAAAAACACAGCTTGGAGAGCAGAGGGAACTTCCACTCATGGGCGTATAAATTGGGAAAACTAAAAATCAGCAAGACACAGGCACCCCAAAGTTTAGGGCTGCTCTGTTGACAAGAACCCCCACTTCATTACACCTTAAATATCCTAGGAAAGAGAAAAATGGATAAAGAAGTTGTGGTCCTCATGTACAATGGAATATCACTCAGCCATGAAATCAACGTCATAAGGCTAGTAGCAGCACGATGAGTGGATTTAGGTACGACGATTCTAAGTGAAATAAGTCACACAGAAAAAGACACTTATCATAAGATATCACTTATAGAGGGAATGTAAAAACCGCTACACTTGAACTGAATTACAAAAGACAACAGAGTCACACGTTTAGGAAACACACTATGGCTGCTGAACGGGACAGGTGAGGTGGGGTGATGCATAAAACAAGGGTTTCAAATTAGCTCAGATACCGTTCCATAAACCCAATATGTAATAGACAAGACCTATTCCTTTTTCAGTGTACTGGACTCAACACCCCCTATTCACCGCACAAGAATATATCTGACTAGTAAGAATCTTCAAACCTATGTATTGATATCTATCTGTAAGTGAGGCAAGGGGGTGTAAAGCGGCATAAACACAGCCGTGAAAAGCAGCTAAACCCCATTATAAAAATAACTTACTTTTCAAAACCAGTGAAACAAAGACAGTGAAAGAGAGAGAAATTCTTACAAAATTCGTTCAGGGGCTGTGATGCAACCTGGATTGACCATATCTAGACCCACAGCTGATTGAGACATAAGGGTGGACACTCTTGGGGCTGAGAGGTTCGGTGAGGTTGGGTGAGCCAACGCAGACCCTTTCAAGTAATACTGCATGGTACCCATCCCATGGGTCCCAAATCTCCAGGTTCAAGGGCATCTTCCTACATAGAAAACAGGCATGAGAAACCCAGAAGATGGTACACCGTGTGATCGGGAAAGGTTTCTAAAACGCACCTCATTTCTCATCTCCTTGGCTCGGGTTCGCCATTCCAGCCGATTTACTAGCCATCTCCCTCCTTGGAGAATCAGCACCTTTAACCTCCTGTTCCGTACAGGTTGCAATTTGTCCTGAGGATGAACGGGAAGAGGGGGAACCAATGAGAGACTAGCTCTAGGGGTTGGGACAGGCACAGGTCACTCTATTTTCCCATCAGGAAGAAGAATTAAGCACAAACTCAGCCTGCCCCCCAGAACCAGAAGAGGGCCTGAAGCAATCCTGCGCTTTTGCGGCCAGCTCCCAAAAAAGCCAGTTGAAAAATGGAGCTCAGGGGCACTGCAATTCACAAACCTGCAGAGTTTTAAATGATACCTCTCGTCCACAAATATATTAAGGGAAGGCAACGAAGAGGCTTTGAAAGCAAGGCAGAATTGCAGGAAACAGATTTCAGGAGGTAGATTCGAATCGCCTTGAAAGCACATGAAAAGCGGCAAAACGTGGACAATGATGCCCTTGGCCAAAAAGGGCGTATGCGTTTTTTCCTGAATATATTCAGGAAAAAACGCATACGCCCTTTTTGGCCAACCAAGCAACCTGGAAAGGCAAATCAGCGCTCCAAAGAAGTCTCGCTTCCCAGCGGGCAAAAGGGCCATGCGGAAAAAAGCGTCCAAACCAGAAATGCAGGACCGGCCATGGAGAAATGGGAGCCTTGCTACGCTGATGGGTGGGATGTAAATTGCCAACAGCCACTCTGGAGAAGTGTACGGTGTGTTCTGAAACATCTAAAAAACACAGCTTGGAGAGCATAGGGCACTTCCACTCATGGGCGTATAAATTGGGAAAACTAAAAATCAGCAAGACACAGGCACCCCAAAGTTTAGGGCTGCTCTGTTGACAAGAACCCCCACTTCATTACACCTTAAATATCCTAGGAAAGAGAAAAATGGATAAAGAAGTTGTGGTCCTCATGTACAATGGAATATCACTCAGCCATGAAATCAACGTCATAAGGCTAGTAGCAGCACGATGAGTGGATTTAGGTACGACAATTCTAAGTGAAATAAGTCACACAGAAAAAGACACTTATCATAAGATATCACTTATAGAGGGAATGTAAAAACCGCTACACTTGAACTGAATTACAAAAGAGAACAGAGTCACACGTTTAGGAAACACACTATGGCTGCTGAACGGGACAGGTGAGGTGGGGTGATGCATAAAACAAGGGTTTCAAATTAGCTCCGATACCGTTCCATAAACCCAATATGTAATAGACAAGACCTATTCCTTTTTCAGTGTACTGGACTCAACACCCCCTATTCACCGCACAAGAATATATCTGACTAGTAAGAATCTTCAAACCTATGTATTGATATCTATCTGTAAGTGAGGCAAGGGGGTGTAAAGCGGCATAAACACAGCCGTGAAAAGCAGCTAAACCCCATTATAAAAATAACTTACTTTTCAAAACCAGTGAAACAAAGACAGTGAGAGAGAGAGAAATTCTTACAAAATTCGTTTAGGGGCTGTGATGCAACCTGGATTGACCATATCTAGACCCACAGCTGATTGAGACATAAGGATGGACACTCTTGGGGCTGAGAGTTTCGGTGAGGTTGGGTGAGCCAACGCAGACCCTTTCAAGTAATACTGCATGGTACCCATCCCATGGGTCCCAAATCTCCAGGTTCAAGGGCATCTTCCTCCATCGAAAACAGGCATGAGAAACCCAGAAGATGGTACACCGTGTGATCGGGAAAGGTTTCTAAAACGCACCTCATTTCTCATCTCCTTGGCTCGGGTTCGCCATTCCAGCCGATTTACTAGCCATCTCCCTCCTTGGAGAATCAGCACCTTTAACCTCCTGTTCCGTACAGGTTGCAATTTGTCCTGAGGATGAACGGGAAGAGGGGGAACCAATGAGAGACTAGCTCTAGGGGTTGGGACAGGCACAGGTCACTCTATTTTCCCATCAGGAAGAAGAATTAAGCACAAGCTCAGCCTGCCCCCCAGAACCAGAAGAGGGCCTGAAGCAATCCTGCGCTTTTGCGGCCAGCTCCCAAAAAAGCGAGTTGAAAAATGGAGCTCAGGGGCACTGCAATTCACAAACCTGCAGAGTTTTAAATGATACCTCTCGTCCACAAATATATTAAGGGAAGGCAACGAAGAGGCTTTGAAAGCAAGGCAGAATTGCAGGAAACATATTTCAGGAGGTAGATTCGAATCGCCTTGAAAGCACATGAAAAGCGGCAAAACGTGGACAATGATGCCCTTGGCCAAAAAGGGCGTATGCGTTTTTTCCTGAATATATTCAGGAAAAAACGCATACGCCCTTTTTGGCCAACCAAGCAACCTGGAAAGGCAAATCAGCGCTCCAAAGAAGTCTCGCTTCCCAGCGGGCAAAAGGGCCATGCGGAAAAAAGCGTCCAAACCATAAATGCAGGACCGGCCATGGAGAAATGGGAGCCTTGCTACGCTGATGGGTGGGATGTAAATTGCCAACAGCCACTCTGGAGAAGTGTACGGTGTGTTCTGAAACATCTAAAAAACACAGCTTGGAGAGCATAGGGCACTTCCACTCATGGGCGTATAAATTGGGAAAACTAAAAATCAGCAAGACACAGGCACCCCAAAGTTTAGGGCTGCTCTGTTGACAAGAACCCCCACTTCATTACACCTTAAATATCCTAGGAAAGAGAAAAATGGATAAAGAAGTTGTGGTCCTCATGTACAATGGAATATCACTCAGCCATGAAATCAACGTCATAAGGCTAGTAGCAGCACGATGAGTGGATTTAGGTACGACGATTCTAAGTGAAATAAGTCACACAGAAAAAGACACTTATCATAAGATATCACTTAGAGAGGGAATGTAAAAACCGCTACACTTGAACTGAATTACAAAAGAGAACAGAGTCACACGTTTAGGAAACACACTATGGCTGCTGAACGGGACAGGTGAGGTGGGGTGATGCATAAAACAAGGGTTTCAAATTAGCTCAGATACCGTTCCATAAACCCAATATGTAATAGACAAGACCTATTCTTTTTTCAGTGTACTGGACTCAACACCCCCTATTCACCGCACAAGAATATATCTGACTAGTAAGAATCTTCAAACCTATGTATTGATATCTATCTGTAAGTGAGGCAAGGGGGTGTAAAGCGGCATAAACACAGCCGTGAAAAGCAGCTAAACCCCATTATAAAAATAACTTACTTTTCAAAACCAGTGAAACAAAGACAGTGAAAGAGAGAGAAATTCTTACAAAATTCGTTCAGGGGCTGTGATGCAACCTGGATTGACCATATCTAGACCCACAGCTGATTGAGACATAAGGGTGGACACTCTTGGGGCTGAGAGGTTCGGTGAGGTTGGGTGAGCCAACGCAGACCCTTTCAAGTAATACTGCATGGTACCCATCCCATGGGTCCCAAATCTCCAGGTTCAAGGGCATCTTCCTACATCGAAAACAGGCATGAGAAACCCAGAAGATGGTACACCGTGTGATCGGGAAAGGTTTCTAAAACGCACCTCATTTCTCATCTCCTTGGCTCGGGTTCGCCATTCCAGCCGATTTACTAGCCATCTCCCTCCTTGGAGAATCAGCACCTTTAACCTCCTGTTCCGTACAGGTTGCAATTTGTCCTGAGGATGAACGGGAAGAGGGGGAACCAATGAGAGACTAGCTCTAGGGGTTGGGACAGGCACAGGTCACTCTATTTTCCCATCAGGAAGAAGAATTAAGCACAAGCTCAGCCTGCCCCCCAGAACCAGAAGAGGGCCTGAAGCAATCCTGCGCTTTTGCGGCCAGCTCCCAAAAAAGCCAGTTGAAAAAGGGAGCTCAGGGGCACTGCAATTCACAAACATGCAGAGTTTTAAATGATACCTCTCGTGCACAAATATATTAAGGGAAGGCAACGAAGAGGCTTTGAAAGCAAGGCAGAATTGCAGGAAACAGATTTCAGGAGGTAGATTCGAATCGCCTTGAAAGCACATGAAAAGCGGCAAAACGTGGACAATGATGCCCTTGGCCAAAAAGGGCGTATGCGTTTTTTCCTGAATATATTCAGGAAAAAACGCATACGCCCTTTTTGGCCAACCAAGCAACCTGGAAAGGCAAATCAGCGCTCCAAAGAAGTCTCGCTTCCCAGCGGGCAAAAGGGCCATGTGGAAAAAAGTGTCCAAACCAGAAATGCAGGACCGGCCATGGAGAAATGGGAGCCTTGCTACACTGATGGGTGGGATGTAAATTGCCAACAGCCACTCTGGAGAAGAGTACGGTGTGTTCTGAAACATCTAAAAAACACAGCTTGGAGAGCAGAGGGAACTTCCACTCATGGGCGTATAAATTGGGAAAACTAAAAATCAGCAAGACACAGGCACCCCAAAGTTTAGGGCTGCTCTGTTGACAAGAACCCCCACTTCATTACACCTTAAATATCCTAGGAAAGAGAAAAATGGATAAAGAAGTTGTGGTCCTCATGTACAATGGAATATCACTCAGCCATGAAATCAACGTCATAAGGCTAGTAGCAGCACGATGAGTGGATTTAGGTACGACAATTCTAAGTGAAATAAGTCACACAGAAAAAGACACTTATCATAAGATATCACTTATAGAGGGAATGTAAAAACCGCTACACTTGAACTGAATTACAAAAGAGAACAGAGTCACACGTTTAGGAAACACACTATGGCTGCTGAACGGGACAGGTGAGGTGGGGTGATGCATAAAACAAGGGTTTCAAATTAGCTCAGATACCGTTCCATAAACCCAATATGTAATAGACAAGACCTATTCCTTTTTCAGTGTACTGGACTCAACACCCCCTATTCACCGCACAAGAATATATCTGACTAGTAAGAATCTTCAAACCTATGTATTGATATCTCTCTGTAAGTGAGGCAAGGGGGTGTAAAGCGGCATAAACACAGCCGTGAAAAGCAGCTAAACCCCATTATAAAAATAACATACTTTTCAAAACCAGTGAAAAAAAGACAGTGAAAGAGAGAGAAATTCTTACAAAATTCGTTCAGGGGCTGTGATGCAACCTGGATTGACCATATCTAGACCCACAGCTGATTGAGACATAAGGGTGGACACTCTTGGGGCTGAGAGGTTCGGTGAGGTTGGGTGAGCCAACGCAGACCCTTTCAAGTAATACTGCATGGTACCCATCCCATGGGTCCCAAATCTCCAGGTTCAAGGGCATCTTCCTACATCGAAAACAGGCATGAGAAACCCAGAAGATGGTACACCGTGTGATCGGGAAAGGTTTCTAAAACGCACCTCATTTCTCATCTCCTTGGCTCGGGTTCGCCATTCCAGCCGATTTACTAGCCATCTCCCTCCTTGGAGAATCAGCACCTTTAACCTCCTGTTCCGTACAGGTTGCAATTTGTCCTGAGGATGAACGGGAAGAGGGGGAACCAATGAGAGACTAGCTCTAGGGGTTGGGACAGGCACAGGTCACTCTATTTTCCCATCAGGAAGAAGAATTAAGCACAAGCTCAGCCTGCCCCCCAGAACCAGAAGAGGGCCTGAAGCAATCCTGCGCTTTTGCGGCCAGCTCCCAAAAAAGCCAGTTGAAAAATGGAGCTCAGGGGCACTGCAATTCACAAACCTGCAGAGTTTTAAATGATACCTCTCGTCCACAAATATATTAAGGGAAGGCAACGAAGAGGCTTTGAAAGCAAGGCAGCATTGCAGGAAACAGATTTCAGGAGGTAGATTCGAATCGCCTTGAAAGCACATGAAAAGCGGCAAAACGTGGACAATGATGCCCTTGGCCAAAAAGGGCGTATGCGTTTTTTCCTGAATATATTCAGGAAAAAACGCATACGCCCTTTTTGGCCAACCAAGCAACCTGGAAAGGGAAACCAGCGCTCCAAAGAAGTCTCGCTTCCCAGCGGGCAAAAGGGCCATGCGGAAAAAAGTGTCCAAACCAGAAATGCAGGACCGGCCATGGAGAAATGGGAGCCTTGCTACGCTGATGGGTGGGATGTAAATTGCCAACAGCCACTCTGGAGAAGTGTACGGTGTGTTCTGAAACATCTAAAAAACACAGCTTGGAGAGCATAGGGCACTTCCACTCATGGGCGTATAAATTGGGAAAACTAAAAATCAGCAAGACACAGGCACCCCAAAGTTTAGGGCTGCTCTGCTGACAAGAACCCCCACTTCATTACACCTTAAATATCCTAGGAAAGAGAAAAATGGATAAAGAAGTTGTGGTCCTCATGTACAATGGAATATCACTCAGCCATGAAATCAACGTCATAAGGCTAGTAGCAGCACGATGAGTGGATTTAGGTACGACAATTCTAAGTGAAATAAGTCACACAGAAAAAGACACTTATCATAAGATATCACTTATAGAGGGAATGTAAAAACCGCTACACTTGAACTGAATTACAAAAGAGAACAGAGTCACACGTTTAGGAAACACACTATGGCTGCTGAACGGGACAGGTGAGGTGGGGTGATGCATAAAACAAGGATTTCAAATTAGCTCCGATACCGTTCCATAAACCCAATATGTAATAGACAAGACCTATTCCTTTTTCAGTGTACTGGACTCAACACCCCCTATTCACCGCACAAGAATATATCTGACTAGTAAGAATCTTCAAACCTATGTATTGATATCTATGTGTAAGTGAGGCAAGGGGGTGTAAAGCGGCATAAACACAGCCGTGAAAAGCAGCTAAACCCCATTATAAAAATAACTTACTTTTCAAAACCAGTGAAACAAAGACAGTGAGAGAGAGAGAAATTCTTACAAAATTCGTTTAGGGGCTGTGATGCAACCTGGATTGACCATATCTAGACCCACAGCTGATTGAGACATAAGGGTGGACACTCTTGGGGCTGAGAGTTTCGGTGAGGTTGGGTGAGCCAACGCAGACCCTTTCAAGTAATACTGCATGGTACCCATCCCATGGGTCCCAAATCTCCAGGTTCAAGGGCATCTTCCTCCATCGAAAACAGGCATGAGAAACCCAGAAGATGGTACACCGTGTGATCGGGAAAGGTTTCTAAAACGCACCTCATTTCTCATCTCCTTGGCTCGGGTTCGCCATTCCAGCCGATTTACTAGCCATCTCCCTCCTTGGAGAATCAGCACCTTTAACCTCCTGTTCCGTACAGGTTGCAATTTGTCCTGAGGATGAACGGGAAGAGGGGGAACCAATGAGAGACTAGCTCTAGGGGTTGGGACAGGCACAGGTCACTCTATTTTCCCATCAGGAAGAAGAATTAAGCACAAGCTCAGCCTGCCCCCCAGAACCAGAAGAGGGCCTGAAGCAATCCTGCGCTTTTGCGGCCAGCTCCCAAAAAAGCGAGTTGAAAAAGGGAGCTCAGGGGCACTGCAATTCACAAACCTGCAGAGTTTTAAATGATACCTCTCGTCCACAAATATATTAAGGGAAGGCAACGAAGAGGCTTTGAAAGCAAGGCAGAATTGCAGGAAACATATTTCAGGAGGTACATTCGAATCGCCTTGAAAGCACATGAAAAGCGGCAAAACCTGGACAATGATGCCCTTGGCCAAAAAGGGCGTATGCGTTTTTTCCTGAATATATTCAGGAAAAAACGCATACGCCCTTTTTGGCCAACCAAGCAACCTGGAAAGGCAAATCAGCGCTCCAAAGAAGTCTCGCTTCCCAGCGGGCAAAAGGGCCATGCGGAAAAAAGCGTCCAAACCAGAAATGCAGGACCGGCCATGGAGAAATGGGAGCCTTGCTACGCTGATGGGTGGGATGTAAATTGCCAACAGCCACTCTGGAGAAGTGTACGGTGTGTTCTGAAACATCTAAAAAACACAGCTTGGAGAGCATAGGGCACTTCCACTCATGGGCGTATAAATTGGGAAAACTAAAAATCAGCAAGACACAGGCACCCCAAAGTTTAGGGCTGCTCTGTTGACAAGAACCCCCACTTCATTACACCTTAAATATCCTAGGAAAGAGAAAAATGGATAAAGAAGTTGTGGTCCTCATGTACAATGGAATATCACTCAGCCATGAAATCAACGTCATAAGGCTAGTAGCAGCACGATGAGTGGATTTAGGTACGACGATTCTAAGTGAAATAAGTCACACAGAAAAAGACACTTATCATAAGATATCACTTAGAGAGGGAATGTAAAAACCGCTACACTTGAACTGAATTACAAAAGAGAACAGAGTCACACGTTTAGGAAACACACTATGGCTGCTGAACGGGACAGGTGAGGTGGGGTGATGCATAAAACAAGGGTTTCAAATTAGCTCAGATACCGTTCCATAAACCCAATATGTAATAGACAAGACCTATTCTTTTTTCAGTGTACTGGACTCAACACCCCCTATTCACCGCACAAGAATATATCTGACTAGTAAGAATCTTCAAACCTATGTATTGATATCTCTCTGTAAGTGAGGCAAGGGGGTGTAAAGCGGCATAAACACAGCCGTGAAAAGCAGCTAAACCCCATTATAAAAATAACTTACTTTTCAAAACCAGTGAAACAAAGACAGTGAAAGAGAGAGAAATTCTTACAAAATTCGTTCAGGGGCTGTGATGCAACCTGGATTGACCATATCTAGACCCACAGCTGATTGAGACATAAGGGTGGACACTCTTGGGGCTGAGAGGTTCGGTGAGGTTGGGTGAGCCAACGCAGACCCTTTCAAGTAATACTGCATGGTACCCATCCCATGGGTCCCAAATCTCCAGGTTCAAGGGCATCTTCCTACATCGAAAACAGGCATGAGAAACCCAGAAGATGGTACACCGTGTGATCGGGAAAGGTTTCTAAAACGCACCTCATTTCTCATCTCCTTGGCTCGGGTTCGCCATTCCAGCCGATTTACTAGCCATCTCCCTCCTTGGAGAATCAGCACCTTTAACCTCCTGTTCCGTACAGGTTGCAATTTGTCCTGAGGATGAACGGGAAGAGGGGGAACCAATGAGAGACTAGCTCTAGGGGTTGGGACAGGCACAGGTCACCCTATTTTCCCATCAGGAAGAAGAATTAAGCACAAGCTCAGCCTGCCCCCCAGAACCAGAAGAGGGCCTGAAGCAATCCTGCGCTTTTGCGGCCAGCTCCCAAAAAAGCCAGTTGAAAAAGGGAGCTCAGGGGCACTGCAATTCACAAACATGCAGAGTTTTAAATGATACCTCTCGTGCACAAATATATTAAGGGAAGGCAACGAAGAGGCTTTGAAAGCAAGGCAGAATTGCAGGAAACAGATTTCAGGAGGTAGATTCGAATCGCCTTGAAAGCACATGAAAAGCGGCAAAACGTGGACAATGATGCCCTTGGCCAAAAAGGGCGTATGCGTTTTTTCCTGAATATATTCAGGAAAAAACGCATACGCCCTTTTTGGCCAACCAAGCAACCTGGAAAGGCAAATCAGCGCTCCAAAGAAGTCTCGCTTCCCAGCGGGCAAAAGGGCCATGTGGAAAAAAGTGTCCAAACCAGAAATGCAGGACCGGCCATGGAGAAATGGGAGCCTTGCTACACTGATGGGTGGGATGTAAATTGCCAACAGCCACTCTGGAGAAGTGTACGGTGTGTTCTGAAACATCTAAAAAACACAGCTTGGAGAGCAGAGGGAACTTCCACTCATGGGCGTATAAATTGGGAAAACTAAAAATCAGCAAGACACAGGCACCCCAAAGTTTAGGGCTGCTCTGTTGACAAGAACCCCCACTTCATTACACCTTAAATATCCTAGGAAAGAGAAAAATGGATAAAGAAGTTGTGGTCCTCATGTACAATGGAATATCACTCAGCCATGAAATCAACGTCATAAGGCTAGTAGCAGCACGATGAGTGGATTTAGGTACGACAATTCTAAGTGAAATAAGTCACACAGAAAAAGACACTTATCATAAGATATCACTTATAGAGGGAATGTAAAAACCGCTACACTTGAACTGAATTACAAAAGAGAACAGAGTCACACGTTTAGGAAACACACTATGGCTGCTGAACGGGACAGGTGAGGTGGGGTGATGCATAAAACAAGGGTTTCAAATTAGCTCAGATACCGTTCCATAAACCCAATATGTAATAGACAAGACCTATTCCTTTTTCAGTGTACTGGACTCAACACCCCCTATTCACCGCACAAGAATATATCTGACTAGTAAGAATCTTCAAACCTATGTATTGATATCTCTCTGTAAGTGAGGCAAGGGGGTGTAAAGCGGCATAAACACAGCCGTGAAAAGCAGCTAAACCCCATTATAAAAATAACATACTTTTCAAAACCAGTGAAAAAAAGACAGTGAAAGAGAGAGAAATTCTTACAAAATTCGTTCAGGGGCTGTGATGCAACCTGGATTGACCATATCTAGACCCACAGCTGATTGAGACATAAGGGTGGACACTCTTGGGGCTGAGAGGTTCGGTGAGGTTGGGTGAGCCAACGCAGACCCTTTCAAGTAATACTGCATGGTACCCATCCCATGGGTCCCAAATCTCCAGGTTCAAGGGCATCTTCCTACATCGAAAACAGGCATGAGAAACCCAGAAGATGGTACACCGTGTGATCGGGAAAGGTTTCTAAAACGCACCTCATTTCTCATCTCCTTGGCTCGGGTTCGCCATTCCAGCCGATTTACTAGCCATCTCCCTCCTTGGAGAATCAGCACCTTTAACCTCCTGTTCCGTACAGGTTGCAATTTGTCCTGAGCATGAACGGGAAGAGGGGGAACCAATGAGAGACTAGCTCTAGGGGTTGGGACAGGCACAGGTCACTCTATTTTCCCATCAGGAAGAAGAATTAAGCACAAGCTCAGCCTGCCCCCCAGAACCAGAAGAGGGCCTGAAGCAATCCTGCGCTTTTGCGGCCAGCTCCCAAAAAAGCCAGTTGAAAAATGGAGCTCAGGGGCACTGCAATTCACAAACCTGCAGAGTTTTAAATGATACCTCTCGTCCACAAATATATTAAGGGAAGGCAACGAAGAGGCTTTGAAAGCAAGGCAGCATTGCAGGAAACAGATTTCAGGAGGTAGATTCGAATCGCCTTGAAAGCACATGAAAAGCGGCAAAACGTGGACAATGATGCCCTTGGCCAAAAAGGGCGTATGCGTTTTTTCCTGAATATATTCAGGAAAAAACGCATACGCCCTTTTTGGCCAACCAAGCAACCTGGAAAGGGAAACCAGCGCTCCAAAGAAGTCTCGCTTCCCAGCGGGCAAAAGGGCCATGCGGAAAAAAGTGTCCAAACCAGAAATGCAGGACCGGCCATGGAGAAATGGGAGCCTTGCTACGCTGATGGGTGGGATGTAAATTGCCAACAGCCACTCTGGAGAAGTGTACGGTGTGTTCTGAAACATCTAAAAAACACAGCTTGGAGAGCATAGGGCACTTCCACTCATGGGCGTATAAATTGGGAAAACTAAAAATCAGCAAGACACAGGCACCCCAAAGTTTAGGGCTGCTCTGCTGACAAGAACCCCCACTTCATTACACCTTAAATATCCTAGGAAAGAGAAAAATGGATAAAGAAGTTGTGGTCCTCATGTACAATGGAATATCACTCAGCCATGAAATCAACGTCATAAGGCTAGTAGCAGCACGATGAGTGGATTTAGGTACGACAATTCTAAGTGAAATAAGTCACACAGAAAAAGACACTTATCATAAGATATCACTTATAGAGGGAATGTAAAAACCGCTACACTTGAACTGAATTACAAAAGAGAACAGAGTCACACGTTTAGGAAACACACTATGGCTGCTGAACGGGACAGGTGAGGTGGGGTGATGCATAAAACAAGGATTTCAAATTAGCTCAGATACCGTTCCATAAACCCAATATGTAATAGACAAGACCTATTCCTTTTTCAGTGTACTGGACTCAACACCCCCTATTCACCGCACAAGAATATATCTGACTAGTAAGAATCTTCAAACCTATGTATTGATATCTATCTGTAAGTGAGGCAAGGGGGTGTAAAGCGGCATAAACACAGCCGTGAAAAGCAGCTAAACCCCATTATAAAAATAACTTACTTTTCAAAACCAGTGAAACAAAGACAGTGAGAGAGAGAGAAATTCTTACAAAATTCGTTTAGGGGCTGTGATGCAACCTGGATTGACCATATCTAGACCCACAGCTGATTGAGACATAAGGGTGGACACTCTTGGGGCTGAGAGTTTCGGTGAGGTTGGGTGAGCCAACGCAGACCCTTTCAAGTAATACTGCATGGTACCCATCCCATGGGTCCCAAATCTCCAGGTTCAAGGGCATCTTCCTCCATCGAAAACAGGCATGAGAAACCCAGAAGATGGTACACCGTGTGATCGGGAAAGGTTTCTAAAACGCACCTCATTTCTCATCTCCTTGGCTCGGGTTCGCCATTCCAGCCGATTTACTAGCCATCTCCCTCCTTGGAGAATCAGCACCTTTAACCTCCTGTTCCGTACAGGTTGCAATTTGTCCTGAGGATGAACGGGAAGAGGGGGAACCAATGAGAGACTAGCTCTAGGGGTTGGGACAGGCACAGGTCACTCTATTTTCCCATCAGGAAGAAGAATTAAGCACAAGCTCAGCCTGCCCCCCAGAACCAGAAGAGGGCCTGAAGCAATCCTGCGCTTTTGCGGCCAGCTCCCAAAAAAGCGAGTTGAAAAAGGGAGCTCAGGGGCACTGCAATTCACAAACCTGCAGAGTTTTAAATGATACCTCTCGTCCACAAATATATTAAGGGAAGGCAACGAAGAGGCTTTGAAAGCAAGGCAGAATTGCAGGAAACATATTTCAGGAGGTACATTCGAATCGCCTTGAAAGCACATGAAAAGCGGCAAAACGTGGACAATGATGCCCTTGGCCAAAAAGGGCGTATGCGTTTTTTCCTGAATATATTCAGGAAAAAACGCATACGCCCTTTTTGGCCAACCAAGCAACCTGGAAAGGCAAATCAGCGCTCCAAAGAAGTCTCGCTTCCCAGCGGGCAAAAGGGCCATGCGGAAAAAAGCGTCCAAACCAGAAATGCAGGACCGGCCATGGAGAAATGGGAGCCTTGCTACGCTGATGGGTGGGATGTAAATTGCCAACAGCCACTCTGGAGAAGTGTACGGTGTGTTCTGAAACATCTAAAAAACACAGCTTGGAGAGCATAGGGCACTTCCACTCATGGGCGTATAAATTGGGAAAACTAAAAATCAGCAAGACACAGGCACCCCAAAGTTTAGGGCTGCTCTGTTGACAAGAACCCCCACTTCATTACACCTTAAATATCCTAGGAAAGAGAAAAATGGATAAAGAAGTTGTGGTCCTCATGTACAATGGAATATCACTCAGCCATGAAATCAACGTCATAAGGCTAGTAGCAGCACGATGAGTGGATTTAGGTACGACGATTCTAAGTGAAATAAGTCACACAGAAAAAGACACTTATCATAAGATATCACTTAGAGAGGGAATGTAAAAACCGCTACACTTGAACTGAATTACAAAAGAGAACAGAGTCACACGTTTAGGAAACACACTATGGCTGCTGAACGGGACAGGTGAGGTGGGGTGATGCATAAAACAAGGGTTTCAAATTAGCTCAGATACCGTTCCATAAACCCAATATGTAATAGACAAGACCTATTCTTTTTTCAGTGTACTGGACTCAACACCCCCTATTCACCGCACAAGAATATATCTGACTAGTAAGAATCTTCAAACCTATGTATTGATATCTCTCTGTAAGTGAGGCAAGGGGGTGTAAAGCGGCATAAACACAGCCGTGAAAAGCAGCTAAACCCCATTATAAAAATAACTTACTTTTCAAAACCAGTGAAACAAAGACAGTGAAAGAGAGAGAAATTCTTACAAAATTCGTTCAGGGGCTGTGATGCAACCTGGATTGACCATATCTAGACCCACAGCTGATTGAGACATAAGGGTGGACACTCTTGGGGCTGAGAGGTTCGGTGAGGTTGGGTGAGCCAACGCAGACCCTTTCAAGTAATACTGCATGGTACCCATCCCATGGGTCCCAAATCTCCAGGTTCAAGGGCATCTTCCTACATCGAAAACAGGCATGAGAAACCCAGAAGATGGTACACCGTGTGATCGGGAAAGGTTTCTAAAACGCACCTCATTTCTCATCTCCTTGGCTCGGGTTCGCCATTCCAGCCGATTTACTAGCCATCTCCCTCCTTGGAGAATCAGCACCTTTAACCTCCTGTTCCGTACAGGTTGCAATTTGTCCTGAGGATGAACGGGAAGAGGGGGAACCAATGAGAGACTAGCTCTAGGGGTTGGGACAGGCACAGGTCACCCTATTTTCCCATCAGGAAGAAGAATTAAGCACAAGCTCAGCCTGCCCCCCAGAACCAGAAGAGGGCCTGAAGCAATCCTGCGCTTTTGCGGCCAGCTCCCAAAAAAGCCAGTTGAAAAAGGGAGCTCAGGGGCACTGCAATTCACAAACATGCAGAGTTTTAAATGATACCTCTCGTGCACAAATATATTAAGGGAAGGCAACGAAGAGGCTTTGAAAGCAAGGCAGAATTGCAGGAAACAGATTTCAGGAGGTAGATTCGAATCGCCTTGAAAGCACATGAAAAGCGGCAAAACGTGGACAATGATGCCCTTGGCCAAAAAGGGCGTATGCGTTTTTTCCTGAATATATTCAGGAAAAAACGCATACGCCCTTTTTGGCCAACCAAGCAACCTGGAAAGGCAAATCAGCGCTCCAAAGAAGTCTCGCTTCCCAGCGGGCAAAAGGGCCATGTGGAAAAAAGTGTCCAAACCAGAAATGCAGGACCGGCCATGGAGAAATGGGAGCCTTGCTACACTGATGGGTGGGATGTAAATTGCCAACAGCCACTCTGGAGAAGTGTACGGTGTGTTCTGAAACATCTAAAAAACACAGCTTGGAGAGCAGAGGGAACTTCCACTCATGGGCGTATAAATTGGGAAAACTAAAAATCAGCAAGACACAGGCACCCCAAAGTTTAGGGCTGCTCTGTTGACAAGAACCCCCACTTCATTACACCTTAAATATCCTAGGAAAGAGAAAAATGGATAAAGAAGTTGTGGTCCTCATGTACAATGGAATATCACTCAGCCATGAAATCAACGTCATAAGGCTAGTAGCAGCACGATGAGTGGATTTAGGTACGACAATTCTAAGTGAAATAAGTCACACAGAAAAAGACACTTATCATAAGATATCACTTATAGAGGGAATGTAAAAACCGCTACACTTGAACTGAATTACAAAAGAGAACAGAGTCACACGTTTAGGAAACACACTATGGCTGCTGAACGGGACAGGTGAGGTGGGGTGATGCATAAAACAAGGGTTTCAAATTAGCTCAGATACCGTTCCATAAACCCAATATGTAATAGACAAGACCTATTCCTTTTTCAGTGTACTGGACTCAACACCCCCTATTCACCGCACAAGAATATATCTGACTAGTAAGAATCTTCAAACCTATGTATTGATATCTCTCTGTAAGTGAGGCAAGGGGGTGTAAAGCGGCATAAACACAGCCGTGAAAAGCAGCTAAACCCCATTATAAAAATAACATACTTTTCAAAACCAGTGAAAAAAAGACAGTGAAAGAGAGAGAAATTCTTACAAAATTCGTTCAGGGGCTGTGATGCAACCTGGATTGACCATATCTAGACCCACAGCTGATTGAGACATAAGGGTGGACACTCTTGGGGCTGAGAGGTTCGGTGAGGTTGGGTGAGCCAACGCAGACCCTTTCAAGTAATACTGCATGGTACCCATCCCATGGGTCCCAAATCTCCAGGTTCAAGGGCATCTTCCTACATCGAAAACAGGCATGAGAAACCCAGAAGATGGTACACCGTGTGATCGGGAAAGGTTTCTAAAACGCACCTCATTTCTCATCTCCTTGGCTCGGGTTCGCCATTCCAGCCGATTTACTAGCCATCTCCCTCCTTGGAGAATCAGCACCTTTAACCTCCTGTTCCGTACAGGTTGCAATTTGTCCTGAGGATGAACGGGAAGAGGGGGAACCAATGAGAGACTAGCTCTAGGGGTTGGGACAGGCACAGGTCACTCTATTTTCCCATCAGGAAGAAGAATTAAGCACAAGCTCAGCCTGCCCCCCAGAACCAGAAGAGGGCCTGAAGCAATCCTGCGCTTTTGCGGCCAGCTCCCAAAAAAGCCAGTTGAAAAATGGAGCTCAGGGGCACTGCAATTCACAAACCTGCAGAGTTTTAAATGATACCTCTCGTCCACAAATATATTAAGGGAAGGCAACGAAGAGGCTTTGAAAGCAAGGCAGCATTGCAGGAAACAGATTTCAGGAGGTAGATTCGAATCGCCTTGAAAGCACATGAAAAGCGGCAAAACGTGGACAATGATGCCCTTGGCCAAAAAGGGCGTATGCGTTTTTTCCTGAATATATTCAGGAAAAAACGCATACGCCCTTTTTGGCCAACCAAGCAACCTGGAAAGGGAAACCAGCGCTCCAAAGAAGTCTCGCTTCCCAGCGGGCAAAAGGGCCATGCGGAAAAAAGTGTCCAAACCAGAAATGCAGGACCGGCCATGGAGAAATGGGAGCCTTGCTACGCTGATGGGTGGGATGTAAATTGCCAACAGCCACTCTGGAGAAGTGTACGGTGTGTTCTGAAACATCTAAAAAACACAGCTTGGAGAGCATAGGGCACTTCCACTCATGGGCGTATAAATTGGGAAAACTAAAAATCAGCAAGACACAGGCACCCCAAAGTTTAGGGCTGCTCTGCTGACAAGAACCCCCACTTCATTACACCTTAAATATCCTAGGAAAGAGAAAAATGGATAAAGAAGTTGTGGTCCTCATGTACAATGGAATATCACTCAGCCATGAAATCAACGTCATAAGGCTAGTAGCAGCACGATGAGTGGATTTAGGTACGACAATTCTAAGTGAAATAAGTCACACAGAAAAAGACACTTATCATAAGATATCACTTATAGAGGGAATGTAAAAACCGCTACACTTGAACTGAATTACAAAAGAGAACAGAGTCACACGTTTAGGAAACACACTATGGCTGCTGAACGGGACAGGTGAGGTGGGGTGATGCATAAAACAAGGATTTCAAATTAGCTCAGATACCGTTCCATAAACCCAATATGTAATAGACAAGACCTATTCCTTTTTCAGTGTACTGGACTCAACACCCCCTATTCACCGCACAAGAATATATCTGACTAGTAAGAATCTTCAAACCTATGTATTGATATCTCTCTGTAAGTGAGGCAAGGGGGTGTAAAGCGGCATAAACACAGCCGTGAAAAGCAGCTAATCCCCATTATAAAAATAACTTACTTTTCAAAACCAGTGAAACAAAGACAGTGAAAGAGAGAGAAATTCTTACAAAATTCGTTCAGGGGCTGTGATGCAACCTGGATTGACCATATCTAGACCCACAGCTGATTGAGACATAAGGGTGGACACTCTTGGGGCTGAGAGGTTCGGTGAGGTTGGGTGAGGCAACGCAGACCCTTTCAAGTAATACTGCATGGTACCCATCCCATGGGTCCCAAATCTCCAGGTTCAAGGGCATCTTCCTACATCGAAAACAGGCATGAGAAACCCAGAAGATGGTACACCGTGTGATCGGGAAAGGTTTCTAAAACGCACCTCATTTCTCATCTCCTTGGCTCGGGTTCGCCATTCCAGCCGATTTACTAGCCATCTCCCTCCTTGGAGAATCAGCAACTTTAACCTCCTGTTCCGTACAGGTTGCAATTTGTCCTGAGGATGAAGGGGAAGAGGGGGAACCAATGAGAGACTAGCTCTAGGGGTTGGGACAGGCACAGGTCACTCTATTTTCCCATCAGGAAGAAGAATTAAGCACAAGCTCAGCCTGCCCCCCAGAACCAGAAGAGGGCCTGAAGCAATCCTGCGCTTTTGCGGCCAGCTCCCAAAAAAGCCAGTTGAAAAATGGAGCTCAGGGGCACTGCAATTCACAAACCTGCAGAGTTTTAAATGATACCTCTCGTCCACAAATATATTAAGGGAAGGCAACGAAGAGGCTTTGAAAGCAAGGCAGCATTGCAGGAAACAGATTTCAGGAGGTAGATTCGAATCGCCTTGAAAGCACATGAAAAGCGGCAAAACGTGGACAATGATGCCCTTGGCCAAAAAGGGCGTATGCGTTTTTTCCTGAATATATTCAGGAAAAAACGCATACGCCCTTTTTGGCCAACCAAGCAACCTGGAAAGGGAAACCAGCGCTCCAAAGAAGTCTCGCTTCCCAGCGGGCAAAAGGGCCATGCGGAAAAAAGTGTCCAAACCAGAAATGCAGGACCGGCCATGGAGAAATGGGAGCCTTGCTACGCTGATGGGTGGGATGTAAATTGCCAACAGCCACTCTGGAGAAGTGTACGGTGTGTTCTGAAACATCTAAAAAACACAGCTTGGAGAGCATAGGGCACTTCCACTCATGGGCGTATAAATTGGGAAAACTAAAAATCAGCAAGACACAGGCACCCCAAAGTTTAGGGCTGCTCTGCTGACAAGAACCCCCACTTCATTACACCTTAAATATCCTAGGAAAGAGAAAAATGGATAAAGAAGTTGTGGTCCTCATGTACAATGGAATATCACTCAGCCATGAAATCAACGTCATAAGGCTAGTAGCAGCACGATGAGTGGATTTAGGTACGACAATTCTAAGTGAAATAAGTCACACAGAAAAAGACACTTATCATAAGATATCACTTATAGAGGGAATGTAAAAACCGCTACACTTGAACTGAATTACAAAAGAGAACAGAGTCACACGTTTAGGAAACACACTATGGCTGCTGAACGGGACAGGTGAGGTGGGGTGATGCATAAAACAAGGGTTTCAAATTAGCTCAGATACCGTTCCATAAACCCAATATGTAATAGACAAGACCTATTCCTTTTTCAGTGTACTGGACTCAACACCCCCTATTCACCGCACAAGAATATATCTGACTAGTAAGAATCTTCAAACCTATGTATTGATATCTCTCTGTAAGTGAGGCAAGGGGGTGTAAAGCGGCATAAACACAGCCGTGAAAAGCAGCTAAACCCCATTATAAAAATAACTTACTTTTCAAAACCAGTGAAACAAAGACAGTGAAAGAGAGAGAAATTCTTACAAAATTCGTTCAGGGGCTGTGATGCAACCTGGATTGACCATATCTAGACCCACAGCTGATTGAGACATAAGGGTGGACACTCTTGGGGCTGAGAGGTTCGGTGAGGTTGGGTGAGCCAACGCAGACCCTTTCAAGTAATACTGCATGGTACCCAACCCATGGGTCCCAAATCTCCAGGTTCAAGGGCATCTTCCTACATAGAAAACAGGCATGAGAAACCCAGAAGATGGTACACCGTGTGATCGGGAAAGGTTTCTAAAACGCACCTCATTTCTCTTCTCCTTGGCTCGGGTTCGCCATTCCAGCCGATTTACTAGCCATCTCCCTCCTTGGAGAATCAGCACCTTTAACCTCCTGTTCCGTACAGGTTGCAATTTGTCCTGAGGATGACCGGGAAGAGGGGGAACCAATGAGAGACTAGCTCTAGGGTTTGGGACAGGCACAGGTCACTCTATTTTCCCATCAGGAAGAAGAATTAAGCACAAGCTCAGCCTGCCCCCCAGAACCAGAAGAGGGCCTGAAGCAATCCTGCGCTTTTGCAGCCAGCTCCCAAAAAAGCGAGTTGAAAAATGGAGCTCAGGGGCACTGCAATTCACAAACCTGCAGAGTTTTAAATGATACCTCTCGTCCACAGATATATTAAGGGAAAGCAACGAAGAGGCTTTGAAAGCAAGGCAGAATTGCAGGAAACAGATTTCAGGAGGTAGATTCGAATCGCCTTGAAAGCACATGAAAAGCGGCAAAACGTGGACAATGATGCCCTTGGCCAAAAAGGGCGTATGCGTTTTTTCTTGAATATATTCAGGAAAAAACGCATACGCCCTTTTCGGCCAACCAAGCAACCTGGAAAGGCAAATCAGCGCTCCAAAGAAGTCTCGCTTCCCAGCGGGCAAAAGGGCCATGCGGAAAAAAGCGTCCAAACCAGAAATGCAGGACCGGCATGGAGAAATGGGAGCCTTGCTACGCTGATGGGTGGGATGTAAATTGCCAACAGCCACTCTGGAGAAGTGTACGGTGTGTTCTGAAACATCTAAAAAACACAGCTTGGAGAGCATAGGGCACTTCCACTCATGGGCGTATAATTTGGGAAAACTAAAAATCAGCAAGACACAGGCACCCCAAAGTTTAGGGCTGCTCTGTTGACAAGAACCCCCACTTCATTACACCTTAAATATCCTAGGAAAGAGAAAAATGGATAAAGAAGTTGTGGTCCTCATGTACAATGGAATATCACTCAGCCATGAAATCAACGTCATAAGGCTAGTAGCAGCACGATGAGTGGATTTAGGTACGACAATTCTAAGTGAAATAAGTCACACAGAAAAAGACACTTATCATAAGATATCACTTATAGAGGGAATGTAAAAACCGCTACACTTGAACTGAATTACAAAAGACAACAGAGTCACACGTTTAGGAAACACACTATGGCTGCTGAACGGGACAGGTGAGGTGGGGTGATGCATAAAACAAGGGTTTCAAATTAGCTCCGATACCGTTCCATAAACCCAATATGTAATAGACAAGACCTATTCCTTTTTCAGTGTACTGGACTCAACACCCCCTATTCACCGCACAAGAATATATCTGACTAGTAAGAATCTTCAAACCTATGTATTGATATCTATCTGTAAGTGAGGCAAGGGGGTGTAAAGCGGCATAAACACAGCCGTGAAAAGCAGCTAAACCCCATTATAAAAATAACTTACTTTTCAAAACCAGTGAAACAAAGACAGTGAGAGAGAGAGAAATTCTTACAAAATTCGTTTAGGGGCTGTGATGCAACCTGGATTGACCATATCTAGACCCACAGCTGATTGAGACATAACGGTGGACACTCTTGGGGCTGAGAGTTTCGGTGAGGTTGGGTGAGCCAACGCAGACCCTTTCAAGTAATACTGCATGGTACCCATCCCATGGGTCCCAAATCTCCAGGTTCAAGGGCATCTTCCTCCATCGAAAACAGGCATGAGAAACCCAGAAGATGGTACACCGTGTGATCGGGAAAGGTTTCTAAAACGCACCTCATTTCTCATCTCCTTGGCTCGGGTTCGCCATTCCAGCCGATTTACTAGCCATCTCCCTCCTTGGAGAATCAGCACCTTTAACCTCCTGTTCCGTACAGGTTGCAATTTGTCCTGAGGATGAACGGGAAGAGGGGGAACCAATGAGAGACTAGCTCTAGGGGTTGGGACAGGCACAGGTCACTCTATTTTCCCATCAGGAAGAAGAATTAAGCACAAGCTCAGCCTGCCCCCCAGAACCAGAAGAGGGCCTGAAGCAATCCTGCGCTTTTGCGGCCAGCTCCCAAAAAAGCGAGTTGAAAAATGGAGCTCAGGGGCACTGCAATTCACAAACCTGCAGAGTTTTAAATGATACCTCTCGTCCACAAATATATTAAGGGAAGGCAACGAAGAGGCTTTGAAAGCAAGGCAGAATTGCAGGAAACATATTTCAGGAGGTAGATTCGAATCGCCTTGAAAGCACATGAAAAGCGGCAAAACGTGGACAATGATGCCCTTGGCCAAAAAGGGCGTATGCGTTTTTTCCTGAATATATTCAGGAAAAAACGCATACGCCCTTTTTGGCCAACCAAGCAACCTGGAAAGGCAAATCAGCGCTCCAAAGAAGTCTCGCTTCCCAGCGGGCAAAAGGGCCATGCGGAAAAAAGCGTCCAAACCAGAAATGCAGGACCGGCCATGGAGAAATGGGAGCCTTGCTATGCTGATGGGTGGGATGTAAATTGCCAACAGCCACTCTGGAGAAGTGTACGGTGTGTTCTGAAACATCTAAAAAACACAGCTTGGAGAGCATAGGGCACTTCCACTCATGGGCGTATAAATTGGGAAAACTAAAAATCAGCAAGACACAGGCACCCCAAAGTTTAGGGCTGCTCTGTTGACAAGAACCCCCACTTCATTACACCTTAAATATCCTAGGAAAGAGAAAAATGGATAAAGAAGTTGTGGTCCTCATGTACAATGGAATATCACTCAGCCATGAAATCAACGTCATAAGGCTAGTAGCAGCACGATGAGTGGATTTAGGTACGACGATTCTAAGTGAAATAAGTCACACAGAAAAAGACACTTATCATAAGATATCACTTAGAGAGGGAATGTAAAAACCGCTACACTTGAACTGAATTACAAAAGAGAACAGAGTCACACGTTTAGGAAACACACTATGGCTGCTGAACGGGACAGGTGAGGTGGGGTGATGCATAAAACAAGGGTTTCAAATTAGCTCAGATACCGTTCCATAAACCCAATATGTAATAGACAAGACCTATTCTTTTTTCAGTGTACTGGACTCAACACCCCCTATTCACCGCACAAGAATATATCTGACTAGTAAGAATCTTCAAACCTATGTATTGATATCTATCTGTAAGTGAGGCAAGGGGGTGTAAAGCGGCATAAACACAGCCGTGAAAAGCAGCTAAACCCCATTATAAAAATAACTTACTTTTCAAAACCAGTGAAACAAAGACAGTGAAAGAGAGAGAAATTCTTACAAAATTCGTTCAGGGGCTGTGATGCAACCTGGATTGACCATATCTAGACCCACAGCTGATTGAGACATAAGGGTGGACACTCTTGGGGCTGAGAGGTTCGGTGAGGTTGGGTGAGCCAACGCAGACCCTTTCAAGTAATACTGCATGGTACCCATCCCATGGGTCCCAAATCTCCAGGTTCAAGGGCATCTTCCTACATCGAAAACAGGCATGAGAAACCCAGAAGATGGTACACCGTGTGATCGGGAAAGGTTTCTAAAACGCACCTCATTTCTCATCTCCTTGGCTCGGGTTCGCCATTCCAGCCGATTTACTAGCCATCTCCCTCCTTGGAGAATCAGCACCTTTAACCTCCTGTTCCGTACAGGTTGCAATTTGTCCTGAGGATGAACGGGAAGAGGGGAACCAATGAGAGACTAGCTCTACGGGTTGGGACAGGCACAGGTCACTCTATTTTCCCATCAGGAAGAAGAATTAAGCACAAGCTCAGCCTGCCCCCCAGAACCAGAAGAGGGCCTGAAGCAATCCTGCGCTTTTGCAGCCAGCTCCCAAAAAAGCGAGTTGAAAAATGGAGCTCCGGGGCACTGCAATTCACAAACCTGCAGAGTTTTAAATGATACCTCTCGTCCACAGATATATTAAGGGAAAGCAACGAAGAGGCTTTGAAAGCAAGGCAGAATTGCAGGAAACAGATTTCAGGAGGTAGATTCGAATCGCCTTGAAAGCACATGAAAAGCGGCAAAACGTGGACAATGATGCCCTTGGCCAAAAAGGGCGTATGCGTTTTTTCCTGAATATATTCAGGAAAAAACGCATACGCCCTTTTTGGCCAACCAAGCAACCTGGAAAGGCAAATCAGCGCTCCAAAGAAGTCTCGCTTCCCAGCGGGCAAAAGGGCCATGCGGAAAAAAGTGTCCAAACCAGAAATGCAGGACCGGCCATGGAGAAATGGGAACCTTGCTACGCTGATGGGTGGGATGTAAATTGCCAACAGCCACTCTGGAGTACTGTACGGTGTGTTCTGAAACATCTAAAAAACACAGCTTGGAGAGCATAGGGCACTTCCACTCATGGGCGTATAAATTGGGAAAACTAAAAATCAGCAAGACACAGGCACCCCAAAGTTTAGGGCTGCTCTGCTGACAAGAACCCCCACTTCATTACACCTTAAATATCCTAGGAAAGAGAAAAATGGATAAAGAAGTTGTGGTCCTCATGTACAATGGAATATCACTCAGCCATGAAATCAACGTCATAAGGCTAGTAGCAGCACGATGAGTGGATTTAGGTACGACAATTCTAAGTGAAATAAGTCACACAGAAAAAGACACTTATCATAAGATATCACTTATAGAGGGAATGTAAAAACCGCTACACTTGAACTGAATTACAAAAGAGAACAGAGTCACACGTTTAGGAAACACACTATGGCTGCTGAACGGGACAGGTGAGGTGGGGTGATGCATAAAACAAGGGTTTCAAATTAGCTCAGATACCGTTCCATAAACCCAATATGTAATAGACAAGACCTATTCCTTTTTCAGTGTACTGGACTCAACACCCCCTATTCACCGCACAAGAATATATCTGACTAGTAAGAATCTTCAAACCTATGTATTGATATCTATCTGTAAGTGAGGCAAGGGGGTGTAAAGCGGCATAAACACAGCCGTGAAAAGCAGCTAAACCCCATTATAAAAATAACTTACTTTTCAAAACCAGTGAAACAAAGACAGTGAAAGAGAGAGAAATTCTTACAAAATTCGTTCAGGGGCTGTGATGCAACCTGGATTGACCATATCTAGACCCACAGCTGATTGAGACATAAGGGTGGACACTCTTGGGGCTGAGAGGTTCGGTGAGGTTGGGTGAGCCAACGCAGACCCTTTCAAGTAATACTGCATGGTACCCATCCCATGGGTCCCAAATCTCCAGGTTCAAGGGCATCTTCCTACATCGAAAACAGGCATGAGAAACCCAGAAGATGGTACACCGTGTGATCGGGAAAGGTTTCTAAAACGCACCTCATTTCTCATCTCCTTGGCTCGGGTTCGCCATTCCAGCCGATTTACTAGCCATCTCCCTCCTTGGAGAATCAGCACCTTTAACCTCCTGTTCCGTACAGGTTGCAATTTGTCCTGAGGATGAAGGGGAAGAGGGGGAACCAATGAGAGACTAGCTCTAGGGGTTGGGACAGGCACAGGTCACTCTATTTTCCCATCAGGAAGAAGAATTAAGCACAAGCTCAGCCTGCCCCCCAGAACCAGAAGAGGGCCTGAAGCAATCCTGCGCTTTTGCGGCCAGCTCCCAAAAAAGCCAGTTGAAAAATGGAGCTCAGGGGCACTGCAATTCACAAACCTGCAGAGTTTTAAATGATACCTCTCGTCCACAAATATATTAAGGGAAGGCAACGAAGAGGCTTTGAAAGCAAGGCAGCATTGAAGGAAACAGATTTCAGGAGGTAGATTCGAATCGCCTTGAAAGCACATGAAAAGCGGCAAAACGTGGACAATGATGCCCTTGGCCAAAAAGGGCGTATGCGTTTTTTCCTGAATATATTCAGGAAAAAACGCATACGCCCTTTTTGGCCAACCAAGCAACCTGGAAAGGGAAACCAGCGCTCCAAAGAAGTCTCGCTTCCCAGCGGGCAAAAGGGCCATGCGGAAAAAAGTGTCCAAACCAGAAATGCAGGACCGGCCATGGAGAAATGGGAGCCTTGCTACGCTGATGGGTGGGATGTAAATTGCCAACAGCCACTCTGGAGAAGTGTACGGTGTGTTCTGAAACATCTAAAAAACACAGCTTGGAGAGCATAGGGCACTTCCACTCATGGGCGTATAAATTGGGAAAACTAAAAATCAGCAAGACACAGGCACCCCAAAGTTTAGGGCTGCTCTGCTGACAAGAACCCCCACTTCATTACACCTTAAATATCCTAGGAAAGAGAAAAATGGATAAAGAAGTTGTGGTCCTCATGTACAATGGAATATCACTCAGCCATGAAATCAACGTCATAAGGCTAGTAGCAGCACGATGAGTGGATTTAGGTACGACAATTCTAAGTGAAATAAGTCACACAGAAAAAGACACTTATCATAAGATATCACTTATAGAGGGAATGTAAAAACCGCTACACTTGAACTGAATTACAAAAGAGAACAGAGTCACACGTTTAGGAAACACACTATGGCTGCTGAACGGGACAGGTGAGGTGGGGTGATGCATAAAACAAGGGTTTCAAATTAGCTCAGATACCGTTCCATAAACCCAATATGTAATAGACAAGACCTATTCCTTTTTCAGTGTACTGGACTCAACACCCCCTATTCACCGCACAAGAATATATCTGACTAGTAAGAATCTTCAAACCTATGTATTGATATCTCTCTGTAAGTGAGGCAAGGGGGTGTAAAGCGGCATAAACACAGCCGTGAAAAGCAGCTAAACCCCATTATAAAAATAACTTACTTTTCAAAACCAGTGAAACAAAGACAGTGAAAGAGAGAGAAATTCTTACAAAATTCGTTCAGGGGCTGTGATGCAACCTGGATTGACCATATCTAGACCCACAGCTGATTGAGACATAAGGGTGGACACTCTTGGGGCTGAGAGGTTCGGTGAGGTTGGGTGAGCCAACGCAGACCCTTTCAAGTAATACTGCATGGTACCCAACCCATGGGTCCCAAATCTCCAGGTTCAAGGGCATCTTCCTACATAGAAAACAGGCATGAGAAACCCAGAAGATGGTACACCGTGTGATCGGGAAAGGTTTCTAAAACGCACCTCATTTCTCTTCTCCTTGGCTCGGGTTCGCCATTCCAGCCGATTTACTAGCCATCTCCCTCCTTGGAGAATCAGCACCTTTAACCTCCTGTTCCGTACAGGTTGCAATTTGTCCTGAGGATGACCGGGAAGAGGGGGAACCAATGAGAGACTAGCTCTAGGGTTTGGGACAGGCACAGGTCACTCTATTTTCCCATCAGGAAGAAGAATTAAGCACAAGCTCAGCCTGCCCCCCAGAACCAGAAGAGGGCCTGAAGCAATCCTGCGCTTTTGCAGCCAGCTCCCAAAAAAGCGAGTTGAAAAATGGAGCTCAGGGGCACTGCAATTCACAAACCTGCAGAGTTTTAAATGATACCTCTCGTCCACAGATATATTAAGGGAAAGCAACGAAGAGGCTTTGAAAGCAAGGCAGAATTGCAGGAAACAGATTTCAGGAGGTAGATTCGAATCGCCTTGAAAGCACATGAAAAGCGGCAAAACGTGGACAATGATGCCCTTGGCCAAAAAGGGCGTATGCGTTTTTTCCTGAATATATTCAGGAAAAAACGCATACGCCCTTTTCGGCCAACCAAGCAACCTGGAAAGGCAAATCAGCGCTCCAAAGAAGTCTCGCTTCCCAGCGGGCAAAAGGGCCATGCGGAAAAAAGCGTCCAAACCAGAAATGCAGGACCGGCATGGAGAAATGGGAGCCTTGCTACGCTGATGGGTGGGATGTAAATTGCCAACAGCCACTCTGGAGAAGTGTACGGTGTGTTCTGAAACATCTAAAAAACACAGCTTGGAGAGCATAGGGCACTTCCACTCATGGGCGTATAATTTGGGAAAACTAAAAATCAGCAAGACACAGGCACCCCAAAGTTTAGGGCTGCTCTGTTGACAAGAACCCCCACTTCATTACACCTTAAATATCCTAGGAAAGAGAAAAATGGATAAAGAAGTTGTGGTCCTCATGTACAATGGAATATCACTCAGCCATGAAATCAACGTCATAAGGCTAGTAGCAGCACGATGAGTGGATTTAGGTACGACAATTCTAAGTGAAATAAGTCACACAGAAAAAGACACTTATCATAAGATATCACTTATAGAGGGAATGTAAAAACCGCTACACTTGAACTGAATTACAAAAGACAACAGAGTCACACGTTTAGGAAACACACTATGGCTGCTGAACGGGACAGGTGAGGTGGGGTGATGCATAAAACAAGGGTTTCAAATTAGCTCCGATACCGTTCCATAAACCCAATATGTAATAGACAAGACCTATTCCTTTTTCAGTGTACTGGACTCAACACCCCCTATTCACCGCACAAGAATATATCTGACTAGTAAGAATCTTCAAACCTATGTATTGATATCTATCTGTAAGTGAGGCAAGGGGGTGTAAAGCGGCATAAACACAGCCGTGAAAAGCAGCTAAACCCCATTATAAAAATAACTTACTTTTCAAAACCAGTGAAACAAAGACAGTGAGAGAGAGAGAAATTCTTACAAAATTCGTTTAGGGGCTGTGATGCAACCTGGATTGACCATATCTAGACCCACAGCTGATTGAGACATAACGGTGGACACTCTTGGGGCTGAGAGTTTCGGTGAGGTTGGGTGAGCCAACGCAGACCCTTTCAAGTAATACTGCATGGTACCCATCCCATGGGTCCCAAATCTCCAGGTTCAAGGGCATCTTCCTCCATCGAAAACAGGCATGAGAAACCCAGAAGATGGTACACCGTGTGATCGGGAAAGGTTTCTAAAACGCACCTCATTTCTCATCTCCTTGGCTCGGGTTCGCCATTCCAGCCGATTTACTAGCCATCTCCCTCCTTGGAGAATCAGCACCTTTAACCTCCTGTTCCGTACAGGTTGCAATTTGTCCTGAGGATGAACGGGAAGAGGGGGAACCAATGAGAGACTAGCTCTAGGGGTTGGGACAGGCACAGGTCACTCTATTTTCCCATCAGGAAGAAGAATTAAGCACAAGCTCAGCCTGCCCCCCAGAACCAGAAGAGGGCCTGAAGCAATCCTGCGCTTTTGCGGCCAGCTCCCAAAAAAGCGAGTTGAAAAATGGAGCTCAGGGGCACTGCAATTCACAAACCTGCAGAGTTTTAAATGATACCTCTCGTCCACAAATATATTAAGGGAAGGCAACGAAGAGGCTTTGAAAGCAAGGCAGAATTGCAGGAAACATATTTCAGGAGGTAGATTCGAATCGCCTTGAAAGCACATGAAAAGCGGCAAAACGTGGACAATGATGCCCTTGGCCAAAAAGGGCGTATGCGTTTTTTCCTGAATATATTCAGGAAAAAACGCATACGCCCTTTTTGGCCAACCAAGCAACCTGGAAAGGCAAATCAGCGCTCCAAAGAAGTCTCGCTTCCCAGCGGGCAAAAGGGCCATGCGGAAAAAAGCGTCCAAACCAGAAATGCAGGACCGGCCATGGAGAAATGGGAGCCTTGCTATGCTGATGGGTGGGATGTAAATTGCCAACAGCCACTCTGGAGAAGTGTACGGTGTGTTCTGAAACATCTAAAAAACACAGCTTGGAGAGCATAGGGCACTTCCACTCATGGGCGTATAAATTGGGAAAACTAAAAATCAGCAAGACACAGGCACCCCAAAGTTTAGGGCTGCTCTGTTGACAAGAACCCCCACTTCATTACACCTTAAATATCCTAGGAAAGAGAAAAATGGATAAAGAAGTTGTGGTCCTCATGTACAATGGAATATCACTCAGCCATGAAATCAACGTCATAAGGCTAGTAGCAGCACGATGAGTGGATTTAGGTACGACGATTCTAAGTGAAATAAGTCACACAGAAAAAGACACTTATCATAAGATATCACTTAGAGAGGGAATGTAAAAACCGCTACACTTGAACTGAATTACAAAAGAGAACAGAGTCACACGTTTAGGAAACACACTATGGCTGCTGAACGGGACAGGTGAGGTGGGGTGATGCATAAAACAAGGGTTTCAAATTAGCTCAGATACCGTTCCATAAACCCAATATGTAATAGACAAGACCTATTCTTTTTTCAGTGTACTGGACTCAACACCCCCTATTCACCGCACAAGAATATATCTGACTAGTAAGAATCTTCAAACCTATGTATTGATATCTATCTGTAAGTGAGGCAAGGGGGTGTAAAGCGGCATAAACACAGCCGTGAAAAGCAGCTAAACCCCATTATAAAAATAACTTACTTTTCAAAACCAGTGAAACAAAGACAGTGAAAGAGAGAGAAATTCTTACAAAATTCGTTCAGGGGCTGTGATGCAACCTGGATTGACCATATCTAGACCCACAGCTGATTGAGACATAAGGGTGGACACTCTTGGGGCTGAGAGGTTCGGTGAGGTTGGGTGAGCCAACGCAGACCCTTTCAAGTAATACTGCATGGTACCCATCCCATGGGTCCCAAATCTCCAGGTTCAAGGGCATCTTCCTACATCGAAAACAGGCATGAGAAACCCAGAAGATGGTACACCGTGTGATCGGGAAAGGTTTCTAAAACGCACCTCATTTCTCATCTCCTTGGCTCGGGTTCGCCATTCCAGCCGATTTACTAGCCATCTCCCTCCTTGGAGAATCAGCACCTTTAACCTCCTGTTCCGTACAGGTTGCAATTTGTCCTGAGGATGAACGGGAAGAGGGGGAACCAATGAGAGACTAGCTCTAGGGGTTGGGACAGGCACAGGTCACTCTATTTTCCCATCAGGAAGAAGAATTAAGCACAAGCTCAGCCTGCCCCCCAGAACCAGAAGAGGGCCTGAAGCAATCCTGCGCTTTTGCGGCCAGCTCCCAAAAAAGCGAGTTGAAAAATGGAGCTCAGGGGCACTGCAATTCACAAACCTGCAGAGTTTTAAATGATACCTCTCGTCCACAAATATATTAAGGGAAGGCAACGAAGAGGCTTTGAAAGCAAGGCAGAATTGCAGGAAACATATTTCAGGAGGTAGATTCGAATCGCCTTGAAAGCACATGAAAAGCGGCAAAACGTGGACAATGATGCCCTTGGCCAAAAAGGGCGTATGCGTTTTTTCCTGAATATATTCAGGAAAAAACGCATACGCCCTTTTTGGCCAACCAAGCAACCTGGAAAGGCAAATCAGCGCTCCAAAGAAGTCTCGCTTCCCAGCGGGCAAAAGGGCCATGCGGAAAAAAGCGTCCAAACCAGAAATGCAGGACCGGCCATGGAGAAATGGGAGCCTTGCTATGCTGATGGGTGGGATGTAAATTGCCAACAGCCACTCTGGAGAAGTGTACGGTGTGTTCTGAAACATCTAAAAAACACAGCTTGGAGAGCATAGGGCACTTCCACTCATGGGCGTATAAATTGGGAAAACTAAAAATCAGCAAGACACAGGCACCCCAAAGTTTAGGGCTGCTCTGTTGACAAGAACCCCCACTTCATTACACCTTAAATATCCTAGGAAAGAGAAAAATGGATAAAGAAGTTGTGGTCCTCATGTACAATGGAATATCACTCAGCCATGAAATCAACGTCATAAGGCTAGTAGCAGCACGATGAGTGGATTTAGGTACGACGATTCTAAGTGAAATAAGTCACACAGAAAAAGACACTTATCATAAGATATCACTTAGAGAGGGAATGTAAAAACCGCTACACTTGAACTGAATTACAAAAGAGAACAGAGTCACACGTTTAGGAAACACACTATGGCTGCTGAACGGGACAGGTGAGGTGGGGTGATGCATAAAACAAGGGTTTCAAATTAGCTCAGATACCGTTCCATAAACCCAATATGTAATAGACAAGACCTATTCTTTTTTCAGTGTACTGGACTCAACACCCCCTATTCACCGCACAAGAATATATCTGACTAGTAAGAATCTTCAAACCTATGTATTGATATCTATCTGTAAGTGAGGCAAGGGGGTGTAAAGCGGCATAAACACAGCCGTGAAAAGCAGCTAAACCCCATTATAAAAATAACTTACTTTTCAAAACCAGTGAAACAAAGACAGTGAAAGAGAGAGAAATTCTTACAAAATTCGTTCAGGGGCTGTGATGCAACCTGGATTGACCATATCTAGACCCACAGCTGATTGAGACATAAGGGTGGACACTCTTGGGGCTGAGAGGTTCGGTGAGGTTGGGTGAGCCAACGCAGACCCTTTCAAGTAATACTGCATGGTACCCATCCCATGGGTCCCAAATCTCCAGGTTCAAGGGCATCTTCCTACATCGAAAACAGGCATGAGAAACCCAGAAGATGGTACACCGTGTGATCGGGAAAGGTTTCTAAAACGCACCTCATTTCTCATCTCCTTGGCTCGGGTTCGCCATTCCAGCCGATTTACTAGCCATCTCCCTCCTTGGAGAATCAGCACCTTTAACCTCCTGTTCCGTACAGGTTGCAATTTGTCCTGAGGATGAACGGGAAGAGGGGGAACCAATGAGAGACTAGCTCTAGGGGTTGGGACAGGCACAGGTCACTCTATTTTCCCATCAGGAAGAAGAATTAAGCACAAGCTCAGCCTGCCCCCCAGAACCAGAAGAGGGCCTGAAGCAATCCTGCGCTTTTGCGGCCAGCTCCCAAAAAAGCCAGTTGAAAAAGGGAGCTCAGGGGCACTGCAATTCACAAACATGCAGAGTTTTAAATGATACCTCTCGTGCACAAATATATTAAGGGAAGGCAAAGAAGAGGCTTTGAAAGCAAGGCAGAATTGCAGGAAACAGATTTCAGGAGGTAGATTCGAATCGCCTTGAAAGCACATGAAAAGCGGCAAAACGTGGACAATGATGCCCTTGGCCAAAAAGGGCGTATGCGTTTTTTCCTGAATATATTCAGGAAAAAACGCATACGCCCTTTTTGGCCAACCAAGCAACCTGGAAAGGCAAATCAGCGCTCCAAAGAAGTCTCGCTTCCCAGCGGGCAAAAGGGCCATGTGGAAAAAAGTGTCCAAACCAGAAATGCAGGACCGGCCATGGAGAAATGGGAGCCTTGCTACACTGATGGGTGGGATGTAAATTGCCAACAGCCACTCTGGAGAAGTGTACGGTGTGTTCTGAAACATCTAAAAAACACAGCTTGGAGAGCAGAGGGAACTTCCACTCATGGGCGTATAAATTGGGAAAACTAAAAATCAGCAAGACACAGGCACCCCAAAGTTTAGGGCTGCTCTGTTGACAAGAACCCCCACTTCATTACACCTTAAATATCCTAGGAAAGAGAAAAATGGATAAAGAAGTTGTGGTCCTCATGTACAATGGAATATCACTCAGCCATGAAATCAACGTCATAAGGCTAGTAGCAGCACGATGAGTGGATTTAGGTACGACAATTCTAAGTGAAATAAGTCACACAGAAAAAGACACTTATCATAAGATATCACTTATAGAGGGAATGTAAAAACCGCTACACTTGAACTGAATTACAAAAGAGAACAGAGTCACACGTTTAGGAAACACACTATGGCTGCTGAACGGGACAGGTGAGGTGGGGTGATGCATAAAACAAGGGTTTCAAATTAGCTCAGATACCGTTCCATAAACCCAATATGTAATAGACAAGACCTATTCCTTTTTCAGTGTACTGGACTCAACACCCCCTATTCACCGCACAAGAATATATCTGACTAGTAAGAATCTTCAAACCTATGTATTGATATCTCTCTGTAAGTGAGGCAAGGGGGTGTAAAGCGGCATAAACACAGCCGTGAAAAGCAGCTAAACCCCATTATAAAAATAACATACTTTTCAAAACCAGTGAAACAAAGACAGTGAAAGAGAGAGAAATTCTTACAAAATTCGTTCAGGGGCTGTGATGCAACCTGGATTGACCATATCTAGACCCACAGCTGATTGAGACATAAGGGTGGACACTCTTGGGGCTGAGAGGTTCGGTGAGGTTGGGTGAGCCAACGCAGACCCTTTCAAGTAATACTGCATGGTACCCATCCCATGGGTCCCAAATCTCCAGGTTCAAGGGCATCTTCCTACATCGAAAACAGGCATGAGAAACCCAGAAGATGGTACACCGTGTGATCGGGAAAGGTTTCTAAAACGCACCTCATTTCTCATCTCCTTGGCTCGGGTTCGCCATTCCAGCCGATTTACTAGCCATCTCCCTCCTTGGAGAATCAGCACCTTTAACCTCCTGTTCCGTACAGGTTGCAATTTGTCCTGAGGATGAACGGGAAGAGGGGGAACCAATGAGAGACTAGCTCTAGGGTTTGGGACAGGCACAGGTCACTCTATTTTCCCATCAGGAAGAAGAATTAAGCACAAGCTCAGCCTGCCCCCCAGAACCAGAAGAGGGCCTGAAGCAATCCTGCGCTTTTGCGGCCAGCTCCCAAAAAAGCCAGTTGAAAAATGGAGCTCAGGGGCACTGCAATTCACAAACCTGCAGAGTTTTAAATGATACCTCTCGTCCACAAATATATTAAGGGAAGGCAACGAAGAGGCTTTGAAAGCAAGGCAGCATTGCAGGAAACAGATTTCAGGAGGTAGATTCGAATCGCCTTGAAAGCACATGAAAAGCGGCAAAACGTGGACAATGATGCCCTTGGCCAAAAAGGGCGTATGCGTTTTTTCCTGAATATATTCAGGAAAAAACGCATACGCCCTTTTTGGCCAACCAAGCAACCTGGAAAGGGAAACCAGCGCTCCAAAGAAGTCTCGCTTCCCAGCGGGCAAAAGGGCCATGCGGAAAAAAGTGTCCAAACCAGAAATGCAGGACCGGCCATGGAGAAATGGGAGCCTTGCTACGCTGATGGGTGGGATGTAAATTGCCAACAGCCACTCTGGAGAAGTGTACGGTGTGTTCTGAAACATCTAAAAAACACAGCTTGGAGAGCATAGGGCACTTCCACTCATGGGCGTATAAATTGGGAAAACTAAAAATCAGCAAGACACAGGCACCCCAAAGTTTAGGGCTGCTCTGCTGACAAGAACCCCCACTTCATTACACCTTAAATATCCTAGGAAAGAGAAAAATGGATAAAGAAGTTGTGGTCCTCATGTACAATGGAATATCACTCAGCCATGAAATCAACGTCATAAGGCTAGTAGCAGCACGATGAGTGGATTTAGGTACGACAATTCTAAGTGAAATAAGTCACACAGAAAAAGACACTTATCATAAGATATCACTTATAGAGGGAATGTAAAAACCGCTACACTTGAACTGAATTACAAAAGAGAACAGAGTCAAACGTTTAGGAAACACACTATGGCTGCTGAACGGGACAGGTGAGGTGGGGTGATGCATAAAACAAGGGTTTCAAATTAGCTCAGATACCGTTCCATAAACCCAATATGTAATAGACAAGACCTATTCCTTTTTCAGTGTACTGGACTCAACACCCCCTATTCACCGCACAAGAATATATCTGACTAGTAAGAATCTTCAAACCTATATATTGATATCTATCTGTAAGTGAGGCAAGGGGGTGTAAAGCGGCATAAACACAGCCGTGAAAAGCAGCTAAACCCCATTATAAAAATAACTTACTTTTCAAAACCAGTGAAACAAAGACAGTGAAAGAGAGAGAAATTCTTACAAAATTCGTTCAGGGGCTGTGATGCAACCTGGATTGACCATATCTAGACCCACAGCTGATTGAGACATAAGGGTGGACACTCTTGGGGCTGAGAGGTTCGGTGAGGTTGGGTGAGCCAACGCAGACCCTTTCAAGTAATACTGCATGGTACCCATCCCATGGGTCCCAAATCTCCAGGTTCAAGGGCATCTTCCTACATCGAAAACAGGCATGAGAAACCCAGAAGATGGTACACCGTGTGATCGGGAAAGGTTTCTAAAACGCACCTCATTTCTCATCTCCTTGGCTCGGGTTCGCCATTCCAGCCGATTTACTAGCCATCTCCCTCCTTGGAGAATCAGCAACTTTAACCTCCTGTTCCGTACAGGTTGCAATTTGTCCTGAGGATGAAGGGGAAGAGGGGGAACCAATGAGAGACTAGCTCTAGGGGTTGGGACAGGCACAGGTCACTCTATTTTCCCATCAGGAAGAAGAATTAAGCACAAGCTCAGCCTGCCCCCCAGAACCAGAAGAGGGCCTGAAGCAATCCTGCGCTTTTGCGGCCAGCTCCCAAAAAAGCCAGTTGAAAAATGGAGCTCAGGGGCACTGCAATTCACAAACCTGCAGAGTTTTAAATGATACCTCTCGTCCACAAATATATTAAGGGAAGGCAACGAAGAGGCTTTGAAAGCAAGGCAGCATTGCAGGAAACAGATTTCAGGAGGTAGATTCGAATCGCCTTGAAAGCACATGAAAAGCGGCAAAACGTGGACAATGATGCCCGTGGCCAAAAAGGGCGTATGCGTTTTTTCCTGAATATATTCAGGAAAAAACGCATACGCCCTTTTTGGCCAACCAAGCAACCTGGAAAGGCAAATCAGCGCTCCAAAGAAGTCTCGCTTCCCAGCGGGCAAAAGGGCCATGCGGAAAAAAGTGTCCAAACCAGAAATGCAGGACCGGCCATGGAGAAATGGGAACCTTGCTACGCTGATGGGTGGGATGTAAATTGCCAACAGCCACTCTGGAGAAGTGTACGGTGTGTTCTGAAACATCTAAAAAACACAGCTTGGAGAGCATAGGGCACTTCCACTCATGGGCGTATAAATTGGGAAAACTAAAAATCAGCAAGACACAGGCACCCCAAAGTTTAGGGCTGCTCTGCTGACAAGAACCCCCACTTCATTACACCTTAAATATCCTAGGAAAGAGAAAAATGGATAAAGAAGTTGTGGTCCTCATGTACAATGGAATATCACTCAGCCATGAAATCAACGTCATAAGGCTAGTAGCAGCACGATGAGTGGATTTAGGTACGACAATTCTAAGTGAAATAAGTCACACAGAAAAAGACACTTATCATAAGATATCACTTATAGAGGGAATGTAAAAACCGCTACACTTGAACTGAATTACAAAAGAGAACAGAGTCACACGTTTAGGAAACACACTATGGCTGCTGAACGGGACAGGTGAGGTGGGGTGATGCATAAAACAAGGGTTTCAAATTAGCTCAGATACCGTTCCATAAACCCAATATGTAATAGACAAGACCTATTCCTTTTTCAGTGTACTGGACTCAACACCCCCTATTCACCGCACAAGAATATATCTGAGTAGTAAGAATCTTCAAACCTATGTATTGATATCTATCTGTAAGTGAGGCAAGGGGGTGTAAAGCGGCATAAACACAGCCGTGAAAAGCAGCTAAACCCCATTATAAAAATAACTTACTTTTCAAAACCAGTGAAACAAAGACAGTGAAAGAGAGAGAAATTCTTACAAAATTCGTTCAGGGGCTGTGATGCAACCTGGATTGACCATATCTAGACCCACAGCTGATTGAGACATAAGGGTGGACACTCTTGGGGCTGAGAGGTTCGGTGAGGTTGGGTGAGCCAACGCAGACCCTTTCAAGTAATACTGCATGGTACCCATCCCATGGGTCCCAAATCTCCAGGTTCAAGGGCATCTTCCTACATCGAAAACAGGCATGAGAAACCCAGAAGATGGTACACCGTGTGATCGGGAAAGGTTTCTAAAACGCACCTCATTTCTCATCTCCTTGGCTCGGGTTCGCCATTCCAGCCGATTTACTAGCCATCTCCCTCCTTGGAGAATCAGCACCTTTAACCTCCTGTTCCGTACAGGTTGCAATTTGTCCTGAGGATGAAGGGGAAGAGGGGGAACCAATGAGAGACTAGCTCTAGGGGTTGGGACAGGCACAGGTCACTCTATTTTCCCATCAGGAAGAAGAATTAAGCACAAGCTCAGCCTGCCCCCCAGAACCAGAAGAGGGCCTGAAGCAATCCTGCGCTTTTGCGGCCAGCTCCCAAAAAAGCCAGTTGAAAAATGGAGCTCAGGGGCACTGCAATTCACAAACCTGCAGAGTTTTAAATGATACCTCTCGTCCACAAATATATTAAGGGAAGGAAACGAAGAGGCTTTGAAAGCAAGGCAGAATTGCAGGAAACAGATTTCAGGAGGTAGATTCGAATCGCCTTGAAAGCACATGAAAAGCGGCAAAACGTGGACAATGATGCCCTTGGCCAAAAAGGGCGTATGCGTTTTTTCCTGAATATATTCAGGAAAAAACGCATACGTCCTTTTTGGCCAACCAAGCAACCTGGAAAGGCAAATCAGCGCTCCAAAGAAGTCTCGCTTCCCAGCGGGCAAAAGGGCCATGCGGAAAAAAGTGTCCAAACCAGAAATGCAGGACCGGCCATGGAGAAATGGGAGCCTTGCTACGCTGATGGGTGGGATGTAAATTGCCAACAGCCACTCTGGAGAAGTGTACGGTGTGTTCTGAAACATCTAAAAAACACAGCTTGGAGAGCATAGGGCACTTCCACTCCTGGGCGTATAAATTGGGAAAACTAAAAATCAGCAAGACACAGGCACCCCAAAGTTTAGGGCTGCTCTGTTGACAAGAACCCCCACTTCATTACACCTTAAATATCCTAGGAAAGAGAAAAATGGATAAAGAAGTTGTGGTCCTCATGTACAATGGAATATCACTCCGCCATGAAATCAACGTCATAAGGCTAGTAGCAGCACGATGAGTGGATTTAGGTACGACAATTCTAAGTGAAATAAGTCACACAGAAAAAGACACTTATCATAAGATATCACTTATAGAGGGAATGTAAAAACCGCTACACTTGAACTGAATTACTAAAGAGAACAGAGTCACACGTTTAGAAAACACACTATGGCTGCTGAACGGGACAGGTGAGGTGGGGTGATGCATAAAACAAGGGTTTCAAATTAGCTCAGATACCGTTCCATAAACCCAATATGTAATAGACAAGACCTATTCCTTTTTCAGTGAACTGGACTCAACACCCCCTATTCACCGCACAAGAATATATCTGACTAGTAAGAATCTTCAAACCTATGTCTTGATATCTCTCTGTAAGTGAGTCAAGGGGGTGCAAAGCGGCATAAACACAGCCGTGAAAAGCAGCTAAACCCCATTATAAAAATAAATTACTTTTCAAAACCAGTGAAACAAAGACAGTGAAAGAGAGAGAAATTCTTCCAAAATTCGTTCAGGGGCTGTGATGCAACCTGGATTGACCATATCTAGACCCACAGCTGATTGAGACATAAGGGTGGACACTCTTGGGGCTGAGAGGTTCGGTGAGGTTGGGTGAGCCAACGCAGACCCTTTCAAATAATACTGCATGGTACCCATCCCATGGGTCCCAAATCTCCAGGTTCAAGGGCATCTTCCTACATCGAAAACAGGCATGAGAAACCCAGAAGATGGTACACCGTGTGATCGGGAAAGGTTTCTAAAACGCACCTCATTTCTCATCTCCTTGGCTCGGGTTCGCCATTCCAGCCGATTTACTAGCCATCTCCCTCCTTGGAGAATCAGCACCTTTAACCTCCTGTTCCGTACAGGTTGCAATTTGTCCTGAGGATGAACGGGAAGAGGGGGAACCAATGAGAGACTAGCTCTAGGGGTTGGGACAGGCACAGGTCACTCTATTTTCCCATCAGGAAGAAGAATTAAGCACAAGCTCAGCCTGCCCCCCAGAACCAGAAGAGGGCCTGAAGCAATCCTGCGCTTTTGCGGCCAGCTCCCAAAAAAGCGAGTTGAAAAATGGAGCTCAGGGGCACTGCAATTCACAAACCTGCAGAGTTTTAAATGATACCTCTCGTCCACAAATATATTAAGGGAAGGCAACGAAGAGGCTTTGAAAGCAAGGCAGAATTGCAGGAAACAGATTTCAGGAGGTAGATTCGAATCGCCTTGAAAGCACATGAAAAGCGGCAAAACGTGGACAATGATGCCCTTGGCCAAAAAGGGCGTATGCGTTTTTTCCTGAATATATTCAGGAAAAAACGCATACGTCCTTTTTGGCCAACCAAGCAACCTGGAAAGGCAAATCAGCGCTCCAAAGAAGTCTCGCTTCCTAGCGGGCAAAAGGGCCATGCGGAAAAAAGTGTCCAAACCAGAAATGCAGGACCGGCCATGGAGAAATGGGAGCCTTGCTACGCTGATGGGTGGGATGTAAATTGCCAACAGCCACTCTGGAGAAGTGTACGGTGTGTTCTGAAACATCTAAAAAACACAGCTTGGAGAGCAGAGGGCACTTCCACTCATGGGCGTATAAATTGGGAAAACTAAAAATCAGCAAGACACAGGCACCCCAAAGTTTAGGGCTGCTCTGTTGACAAGAACCCCCACTTCATTACACCTTAAATATCCTAGGAAAGAGAAAAATGGATAAAGAAGTTGTGGTCCTCATGTACAATGGAATATCACTCAGCCATGAAATCAACGTCATAAGGCTAGTAGCAGCACGATGAGTGGATTTAGGTACGACGATTCTAAGTGAAATAAGTCACACAGAAAAAGACACTTATCATAAGATATCACTTAGAGAGGGAATGTAAAAACCGCTACACTTGAACTGAATTACAAAAGAGAACAGAGTCACACGTTTAGGAAACACACTATGGCTGCTGAACGGGACAGGTGAGGTGGGGTGATGCATAAAACAAGGGTTTCAAATTAGCTCAGATACCGTTCCATAAACCCAATATGTAATAGACAAGACCTATTCCTTTTTCAGTGAACTGGACTCAACACCCCCTATTCACCGCACAAGAATATATCTGACTAGTAAGAATCTTCAAACCTATGTCTTGATATCTCTCTGTAAGTGAGTCAAGGGGGTGCAAAGCGGCATAAACACAGCCGTGAAAAGCAGCTAAACCCCATTATAAAAATAAATTACTTTTCAAAACCAGTGAAACAAAGACAGTGAAAGAGAGAGAAATTCTTCCAAAATTCGTTCAGGGGCTGTGATGCAACCTGGATTGACCATATCTAGACCCACAGCTGATTGAGACATAAGGGTGGACACTCTTGGGGCTGAGAGGTTCGGTGAGGTTGGGTGAGCCAACGCAGACCCTTTCAAATAATACTGCATGGTACCCATCCCATGGGTCCCAAATCTCCAGGTTCAAGGGCATCTTCCTACATCGAAAACAGGCATGAGAAACCCAGAAGATGGTACACCGTGTGATCGGGAAAGGTTTCTAAAACGCACCTCATTTCTCATCTCCTTGGCTCGGGTTCGCCATTCCAGCCGATTTACTAGCCATCTCCCTCCTTGGAGAATCAGCACCTTTAACCTCCTGTTCCGTACAGGTTGCAATTTGTCCTGAGGATGAACGGGAAGAGGGGGAACCAATGAGAGACTAGCTCTAGGGGTTGGGACAGGCACAGGTCACTCTATTTTCCCATCAGGAAGAAGAATTAAGCACAAGCTCAGCCTGCCCCCCAGAACCAGAAGAGGGCCTGAAGCAATCCTGCGCTTTTGCGGCCAGCTCCCAAAAAAGCGAGTTGAAAAATGGAGCTCAGGGGCACTGCAATTCACAAACCTGCAGAGTTTTAAATGATACCTCTCGTCCACAAATATATTAAGGGAAGGCAACGAAGAGGCTTTGAAAGCAAGGCAGAATTGCAGGAAACAGATTTCAGGAGGTAGATTCGAATCGCCTTGAAAGCACATGAAAAGCGGCAAAACGTGGACAATGATGCCCTTGGCCAAAAAGGGCGTATGCGTTTTTTCCTGAATATATTCAGGAAAAAACGCATACGTCCTTTTTGGCCAACCAAGCAACCTGGAAAGGCAAATCAGCGCTCCAAAGAAGTCTCGCTTCCTAGCGGGCAAAAGGGCCATGCGGAAAAAAGTGTCCAAACCAGAAATGCAGGACCGGCCATGGAGAAATGGGAGCCTTGCTACGCTGATGGGTGGGATGTAAATTGCCAACAGCCACTCTGGAGAAGTGTACGGTGTGTTCTGAAACATCTAAAAAACACAGCTTGGAGAGCAGAGGGCACTTCCACTCATGGGCGTATAAATTGGGAAAACTAAAAATCAGCAAGACACAGGCACCCCAAAGTTTAGGGCTGCTCTGTTGACAAGAACCCCCACTTCATTACACCTTAAATATCCTAGGAAAGAGAAAAATGGATAAAGAAGTTGTGGTCCTCATGTACAATGGAATATCACTCAGCCATGAAATCAACGTCATAAGGCTAGTAGCAGCACGATGAGTGGATTTAGGTACGACGATTCTAAGTGAAATAAGTCACACAGAAAAAGACACTTATCATAAGATATCACTTAGAGAGGGAATGTAAAAACCGCTACACTTGAACTGAATTACAAAAGAGAACAGAGTCACACGTTTAGGAAACACACTATGGCTGCTGAACGGGACAGGTGAGGTGGGGTGATGCATAAAACAAGGGTTTCAAATTAGCTCAGATACCGTTCCATAAACCCAATATGTAATAGACATGACCTATTCCTTTTTCAGTGTACTGGACTCAACACCCCCTATTCACCGCACAAGAATATATCTGACTAGTAAGAATCTTCAAACCTATGTATTGATATCTCTCTGTAAGTGAGGCAAGGGGGTGTAAAGCGGCATAAACACAGCCGTGAAAAGCAGCTAAACCCCATTATAAAAATAACTTACTTTTCAAAACCAGTGAAACAAAGACAGTGAAAGAGAAAGAAATTCTTCCAAAATTCGTTCAGGGGCTGTGATGCAACCTGGATTGACCATATCTAGACCCACAGCTGATTGAGACATAAGGGTGGACACTCTTGGGGCTGAGAGGTTCGGTGAGGTTGGGTGAGCCAACGCAGACCCTTTCAAGTAATACTGCATGGTACCCATCCCATGGGTCCCAAATCTCCAGGTTCAAGGGCATCTTCCTACATCGAAAACAGGCATGAGAAACCCAGAAGATGGTACACCGTGTGATCGGGAAAGGTTTCTAAAACGCACCTCATTTCTCATCTCCTTGGCTCGGGTTCGCCATTCCAGCCGATTTACTAGCCATCTCCCTCCTTGGAGAATCAGCACCTTTAACCTCCTGTTCCGTACAGGTTGCAAATTGTCCTGAGGATGAACGGGAAGAGGGGGAACCAATGAGAGACTAGCTCTAGGGTTTGGGACAGGCACAGGTCACTCTATTTTCCCATCAGGAAGAAGAATTAAGCACAAGCTCAGCCTGCCCCCCAGAACCAGAAGAGGGCCTGAAGCAATCCTGCGCTTTTGCAGCCAGCTCCCAAAAAAGCGAGTTGAAAAATGGAGCTCAGGGGCACTGCAATTCACAAACCTGCAGAGTTTTAAATGATACCTCTCGTCCACAGATATATTAAGGGAAAGCAACGAAGAGGCTTTGAAAGCAAGGCAGAATTGCAGGAAACAGATTTCAGGAGGTAGATTCGAATCGCCTTGAAAGCACATGAAAAGCGGCAAAACGTGGACAATGATGCCCTTGGCCAAAAAGGGCGTATGCGTTTTTTCCTGAATATATTCAGGAAAAAACGCATACGCCCTTTTCGGCCAACCAAGCAACCTGGAAAGGCAAATCAGCGCTCCAAAGAAGTCTCGCTTCCCAGCGGGCAAAAGGGCCATGCGGAAAAAAGCGTCCAAACCAGAAATGCAGGACCGGCATGGAGAAATGGGAGCCTTGCTACGCTGATGGGTGGGATGTAAATTGCCAACAGCCACTCTGGAGAAGTGTACGGTGTGTTCTGAAACATCTAAAAAACACAGCTTGGAGAGCATAGGGCACTTCCACTCATGGGCGTATAAATTGGGAAAACTAAAAATCAGCAAGACACAGGCACCCCAAAGTTTAGGGCTGCTCTGTTGACAAGAACCCCCACTTCATTACACCTTAAATATCCTAGGAAAGAGAAAAATGGATAAAGAAGTTGTGGTCCTCATGTACAATGGAATATCACTCAGCCATGAAATCAACGTCATAAGCCTAGTAGCAGAACGATGAGTGGATTTAGGTACGACAATTCTAAGTGAAATAAGTCACACAGAAAAAGACACTTATCATAAGATATCACTTATAGAGGGAATGTAAAAACCGCTACACTTGAACTGAATTACAAAAGACAACAGAGTCACACGTTTAGGAAACACACTATGGCTGCTGAACGGGACAGGTGAGGTGGGGTGATGCATAAAACAAGGGTTTCAAATTAGCTCAGATACCGTTCCATAAACCCAATATGTAATAGACAAGACCTATTCCTTTTTCAGTGTACTGGACTCAACACCCCCTATTCACCGCACAAGAATATATCTGACTAGTAAGAATCTTCAAACCTATGTATTGATATCTCTCTGTAAGTGAGGCAAGGGGGTGTAAAGCGGCATAAACACAGCCGTGAAAAGCAGCTAAACCCCATTATAAAAATAACTTACTTTTCAAAACCAGTGAAACAAAGACAGTGAAAGAGAGAGAAATTCTTACAAAATTCGTTCAGGGGCTGTGATGCAACCTGGATTGACCATATCTAGACCCACAGCTGATTGAGACATAAGGGTGGACACTCTTGGGGCTGAGAGGTTCGGTGAGGTTGGGTGAGCCAACGCAGACCCTTTCAAGTAATACTGCATGGTACCCATCCCATGGGTCCCAAATCTCCAGGTTCAAGGGCATCTTCCTACATCGAAAACAGGCATGAGAAACCCAGAAGATGGTACACCGTGTGATCGGGAAAGGTTTCTAAAACGCACCTCATTTCTCATCTCCTTGGCTCGGGTTCGCCATTCCAGCCGATTTACTAGCCATCTCCCTCCTTGGAGAATCAGCACCTTTAACCTCCTGTTCCGTACAGGTTGCAATTTGTCCTGAGGATGAACGGGAAGAGGGGGAACCAATGAGAGACTAGCTCTAGGGGTTGGGACAGGCACAGGTCACTCTATTTTCCCATCAGGAAGAAGAATTAAGCACAAGCTCAGCCTGCCCCCCAGAACCAGAAGAGGGCCTGAAGCAATCCTGCGCTTTTGCGGCCAGCTCCCAAAAAAGCGAGTTGAAAAATGGAGCTCAGGGGCACTGCAATTCACAAACCTGCAGAGTTTTAAATGATACCTCTCGTCCACAAATATATTAAGGGAAGGCAACGAAGAGGCTTTGAAAGCAAGGCAGAATTGCAGGAAACAGATTTCAGGAGGTAGATTCGAATCGCCTTGAAAGCACATGAAAAGCGGCAAAACGTGGACAATGATGCCCTTGGCCAAAAAGGGCGTATGCGTTTTTTCCTGAATATATTCAGGAAAAAACGCATACGTCCTTTTTGGCCAACCAAGCAACCTGGAAAGGCAAATCAGCGCTCCAAAGAAGTCTCGCTTCCCAGCGGGCAAAAGGGCCATGCGGAAAAAAGTGTCCAAACCAGAAATGCAGGACCGGCCATGGAGAAATGGGAGCCTTGCTACGCTGATGGGTGGGATGTAAATTGCCAAAAGCCACTCTGGAGAAGTGTACGGTGTGTTCTGAAACATCTAAAAAACACAGCTTGGAGAGCATAGGGCACTTCCACTCCTGGGCGTATAAATTGGGAAAACTAAAAATCAGCAAGACACAGGCACCCCAAAGTTTAAGGCTGCTCTGTTGACAAGAACCCCCACTTCATTACACCTTAAATATCCTAGGAAAGAGAAAAATGGATAAAGAAGTTGTGGTCCTCATGTACAATGGAATATCACTCAGCCATGAAATCAACGTCATAAGGCTAGTAGCAGCACGATGAGTGGATTTAGGTACGACAATTCTAAGTGAAATAAGTCACACAGAAAAAGACACTTATCATAAGATATCACTTATAGAGGGAATGTAAAAACCGCTACACTTGAACTGAATTACTAAAGAGAACAGAGTCACACGTTTAGAAAACACACTATGGCTGCTGAACGGGACAGGTGAGGTGGGGTGATGCATAAAACAAGGGTTTCAAATTAGCTCAGATACCGTTCCATAAACCCAATATGTAGTAGACAAGACCTATTCCTTTTTCAGTGACCTGGACTCAACACCCCCTATTCACCGCACAAGAATATATCTGACTAGTAAGAATCTTCAAACCTATGTATTGATATCTCTCTGTAAGTGAGGCAAGGGGGTGTAAAGCGGCATAAACACAGCCGTGAAAAGCAGCTAAACCCCATTATAAAAATAACTTACTTTTCAAAACCAGTGAAACAAAGACAGTGAAAGAGAGAGAAATTCTTACAAAATTCGTTCAGGGGCTGTGATGCAACCTGGATTGACCATATCTAGACCCACAGCTGATTGAGACATAAGGGTGGACACTCTTGGGGCTGAGAGGTTCGGTGAGGTTGGGTGAGCCAACGCAGACCCTTTCAAGTAATACTGCATGGTACCCATCCCATGGGTCCCAAATCTCCAGGTTCAAGGGCATCTTCCTACATCGAAAACAGGCATGAGAAACCCAGAAGATGGTACACCGTGTGATCGGGAAAGGTTTCTAAAACGCACCTCATTTCTCATCTCCTTGGCTCGGGTTCGCCATTCTAGCCGATTTACTAGCCATCTCCCTCCTTGGAGAATCAGCACCTTTAACCTCCTGTTCCGTACAGGTTGCAATTTGTCCTGAGGATGAACGGGAAGAGGGGGAACCAATGAGAGACTAGCTCTAGGGTTTGGGACAGGCACAGGTCACTCTATTTTCCCATCAGGAAGAAGAATTAAGCACAAGCTCAGCCTGCCCCCCAGAACCAGAAGAGGGCCTGAAGCAATCCTGCGCTTTTGCAGCCAGCTCCCAAAAAAGCGAGTTGAAAAATGGAGCTCAGGGGCACTGCAATTCACAAACCTGCAGAGTTTTAAATGATACCTCTCGTCCACAGATATATTAAGGGAAAGCAACGAAGAGGCTTTGAAAGCAAGGCAGAATTGCAGGAAACAGATTTCAGGAGGTAGATTCGAATCGCCTTGAAAGCACATGAAAAGCGGCAAAACGTGGACAATGATGCCCTTGGCCAAAAAGGGCGTATGCGTTTTTTCCTGAATATATTCAGGAAAAAACGCATACGCCCTTTTCGGCCAACCAAGCAACCTGGAAAGGCAAATCAGCGCTCCAAAGAAGTCTCGCTTCCCAGCGGGCAAAAGGGCCATGCGGAAAAAAGCGTCCAAACCAGAAATGCAGGACCGGCATGGAGAAATGGGAGCCTTGCTACGCTGATGGGTGGGATGTAAATTGCCAACAGCCACTCTGGAGAAGTGTACGGTGTGTTCTGAAACATCTAAAAAACACAGCTTGGAGAGCATAGGGCACTTCCACTCATGGGCGTATAAATTGGGAAAACTAAAAATCAGCAAGACACAGGCACCCCAAAGTTTAGGGCTGCTCTGTTGACAAGAACCCCCACTTCATTACACCTTAAATATCCTAGGAAAGAGAAAAATGGATAAAGAAGTTGTGGTCCTCATGTACAATGGAATATCACTCAGCCATGAAATCAACGTCATAAGCCTAGTAGCAGAACGATGAGTGGATTTAGGTACGACAATTCTAAGTGAAATAAGTCACACAGAAAAAGACACTTATCATAAGATATCACTTATAGAGGGAATGTAAAAACCGCTACACTTGAACTGAATTACAAAAGACAACAGAGTCACACGTTTAGGAAACACACTATGGCTGCTGAACGGGACAGGTGAGGTGGGGTGATGCATAAAACAAGGGTTTCAAATTAGCTCAGATACCGTTCCATAAACCCAATATGTAATAGACAAGACCTATTCCTTTTTCAGTGTACTGGACTCAACACCCCCTATTCACCGCACAAGAATATATCTGACTAGTAAGAATCTTCAAACCTATGTATTGATATCTCTCTGTAAGTGAGGCAAGGGGGTGTAAAGCGGCATAAACACAGCCGTGAAAAGCAGCTAAACCCCATTATAAAAATAACTTACTTTTCAAAACCAGTGAAACAAAGACAGTGAAAGAGAGAGAAATTCTTACAAAATTCGTTCAGGGGCTGTGATGCAACCTGGATTGACCATATCTAGACCCACAGCTGATTGAGACATAAGGGTGGACACTCTTGGGGCTGAGAGGTTCGGTGAGGTTGGGTGAGCCAACGCAGACCCTTTCAAGTAATACTGCATGGTACCCATCCCATGGGTCCCAAATCTCCAGGTTCAAGGGCATCTTCCTACATCGAAAACAGGCATGAGAAACCCAGAAGATGGTACACCGTGTGATCGGGAAAGGTTTCTAAAACGCACCTCATTTCTCATCTCCTTGGCTCGGGTTCGCCATTCCAGCCGATTTACTAGCCATCTCCCTCCTTGGAGAATCAGCACCTTTAACCTCCTGTTCCGTACAGGTTGCAATTTGTCCTGAGGATGAACGGGAAGAGGGGGAACCAATGAGAGACTAGCTCTAGGGGTTGGGACAGGCACAGGTCACTCTATTTTCCCATCAGGAAGAAGAATTAAGCACAAGCTCAGCCTGCCCCCCAGAACCAGAAGAGGGCCTGAAGCAATCCTGTGCTTTTGCGGCCAGCTCCCAAAAAAGCGAGTTGAAAAATGGAGCTCAGGGGCACTGCAATTCACAAACCTGCAGAGTTTTAAATGATACCTCTCGTCCACAAATATATTAAGGGAAGGAAACGAAGAGGCTTTGAAAGCAAGGCAGAATTGCAGGAAACAGATTTCAGGAGGTAGATTCGAATCGCCTTGAAAGCACATGAAAAGCGGCAAAACGTGGACAATGATGCCCTTGGCCAAAAAGGGCGTATGCGTTTTTTCCTGAATATATTCAGGAAAAAACGCATACGCCCTTTTTGGCCAACCAAGCAACCTGGAAAGGCAAATCAGCGCTCCAAAGAAGTCTCACTTCCTAGCGGGCAAAAGGGCCATGCGGAAAAAAGTGTCCAAACCAGAAATGCAGGACCGGCCATGGAGAAATGGGAGCCTTGCTACGCTGATGGGTGGGATGTAAATTGCCAACAGCCACTCTGGAGAAGTGTACGGTGTGTTCTGAAACATCTAAAAAACACAGCTTGGAGAGCAGAGGGCACTTCCACTCATGGGCGTATAAATTGGGAAAACTAAAAATCAGCAAGACACAGGCACCCCAAAGTTTAGGGCTGCTCTGTTGACAAGAACCCCCACTTCATTACACCTTAAATATCCTAGGAAAGAGAAAAATGGATAAAGAAGTTGTGGTCCTCATGTACAATGGAATATCACTCAGCCATGAAATCAACGTCATAAGGCTAGTAGCAGCACGATGAGTGGATTTAGGTACGACGATTCTAAGTGAAATAAGTCACACAGAAAAAGACACTTATCATAAGATATCACTTAGAGAGGGAATGTAAAAACCGCTACACTTGAACTGAATTACAAAAGAGAACAGAGTCACACGTTTAGGAAACACACTATGGCTGCTGAACGGGACAGGTGAGGTGGGGTGATGCATAAAACAAGGGTTTCAAATTAGCTCAGATACCGTTCCATAAACCGAATATGTAATAGACAAGACCTATTCCTTTTTCAGTGTACTGGACTCAACACCCCCTATTCACCGCACAAGAATATATCTGACTAGTAAGAATCTTCAAACCTATGTATTGATATCTCTCTGTAAGTGAGGCAAGGGGGTGTAAAGCGGCATAAACACAGCCGTGAAAAGCAGCTAAACCCCATTATAAAAATAACTTACTTTTCAAAACCAGTGAAACAAAGACAGTGAAAGAGAGAGAAATTCTTACAAAATTCGTTCAGGGGCTGTGATGCAACCTGGATTGACCATATCTAGACCCACAGCTGATTGAGACATAAGGGTGGACACTCTTGGGGCTGAGAGGTTCGGTGAGGTTGGGTGAGCCAACGCAGACCCTTTCAAGTAATACTGCATGGTACCCATCCCATGGGTCCCAAATCTCCAGGTTCAAGGGCATCTTCCTACATCGAAAACAGGCATGAGAAACCCAGAAGATGGTACACCGTGTGATCGGGAAAGGTTTCTAAAACGCACCTCATTTCTCATCTCCTTGGCTCGGGTTCGCCATTCCAGCCGATTTACTAGCCATCTCCCTCCTTGGAGAATCAGCACCTTTAACCTCCTGTTCCGTATAGGTTGCAAATTGTCCTGAGGATGAACGGGAAGAGGGGGAACCAATGAGAGACTAGCTCTAGGGGTTGGGACAGGCACAGGTCACTCTATTTTCCCATCAGGAAGAAGAATTAAGCACAAGCTCAGCCTGCCCCCCAGAACCAGAAGAGGGCCTGAAGCAATCCTGCGCTTTTGCGGCCAGCTCCCAAAAAAGCGAGTTGAAAAATGGAGCTCAGGGGCACTGCAATTCACAAACCTGCAGAGTTTTAAATGATACCTCTCGTCCACAAATATATTAAGGGAAGGCAACGAAGAGGCTTTGAAAGCAAGGCAGAATTGCAGGAAACAGATTTCAGGAGGTAGATTCGAATCGCCTTGAAAGCACATGAAAAGCGGCAAAACGTGGACAATGATGCCCTTGGCCAAAAAGGGCGTATGCGTTTTTTCCTGAATATATTCAGGAAAAAACGCATACGCCCTTTTTGGCCAACCAAGCAACCTGGAAAGGCAAATCAGCGCTCCAAAGAAGTCTCGCTTCCCAGCGGGCAAAAGGGCCATGCGGAAAAAAGTGTCCAAACCAGAAATGCAGGACCAGCCATGGAGAAATGGGAGCCTTGCTACGCTGATGGGTGGGATGTAAATTGCCAACAGCCACTCTGGAGAAGTGTACGGTGTGTTCTGAAACATCTAAAAAACACAGCTTGGAGAGCAGAGGGAACTTCCACTCATGGGCGTATAAATTGGGAAAACTAAAAATCAGCAAGACACAGGCACCCCAAAGTTTAGGGCTGCTCTGTTGACAAGAACCCCCACTTCATTACACCTTAAATATCCTAGGAAAGAGAAAAATGGATAAAGAAGTTGTGGTCCTCATGTACAATGGAATATCACTCAGCCATGAAATCAACGTCATAAGGCTAGTAGCAGCACGATGAGTGGATTTAGGTACGACAATTCTAAGTGAAATAAGTCACACAGAAAAAGACACTTATCATAAGATATCACTTATAGAGGGAATGTAAAAACCGCTACACTTGAACTGAATTACAAAAGAGAACAGAGTCACACGTTTAGGAAACACACTATGGCTGCTGAACGGGACAGGTGAGGTGGGGTGATGCATAAAACAAGGGTTTCAAATTAGCTCAGATACCGTTCCATAAACCCAATATGTAATAGACAAGACCTATTCCTTTTTCAGTGTACTGGACTCAACACCCCCTATTCACCGCACAAGAATATATCTGACTAGTAAGAATCTTCAAACCTATGTATTGATATCTCTCTGTAAGTGAGGCAAGGGGGTGTAAAGCGGCATAAACACAGCCGTGAAAAGCAGCTAAACCCCATTATAAAAATAACTTACTTTTCAAAACCAGTGAAACAAAGACAGTGAAAGAGAGAGAAATTCTTACAAAATTCGTTCAGGGGCTGTGATGCAACCTGGATTGACCATATCTAGACCCACAGCTGATTGAGACATAAGGGTGGACACTCTTGGGGCTGAGAGGTTCGGTGAGGTTGGGTGAGCCAACGCAGACCCTTTCAAGTAATACTGCATGGTACCCATCCCATGGGTCCCAAATCTCCAGGTTCAAGGGCATCTTCCTACATCGAAAACAGGCATGAGAAACCCAGAAGATGGTACACCGTGTGATCGGGAAAGGTTTCTAAAACGCACCTCATTTCTCATCTCCTTGGCTCGGGTTCGCCATTCCAGCCGATTTACTAGCCATCTCCCTCCTTGGAGAATCAGCACCTTTAACCTCCTGTTCCGTACAGGTTGCAATTTGTCCTGAGGATGAAGGGGAAGAGGGGGAACCAATGAGAGACTAGCTCTAGGGGTTGGGACAGGCACAGGTCACTCTATTTTCCCATCAGGAAGAAGAATTAAGCACAAGCTCAGCCTGCCCCCCAGAACCAGAAGAGGGCCTGAAGCAATCCTGCGCTTTTGCGGCCAGCTCCCAAAAAAGCCAGTTGAAAAATGGAGCTCAGGGGCACTGCAATTCACAAACCTGCAGAGTTTTAAATGATACCTCTCGTCCACAAATATATTAAGGGAAGGCAACGAAGAGGCTTTGAAAGCAAGGCAGAATTGCAGGAAACAGATTTCAGGAGGTAGCTTCGAATCGCCTTGAAAGCACATGAAAAGCGGCAAAACGTGGACAATGATGCCCTTGGCCAAAAAGGGCGTATGCGTTTTTTCCTGAATATATTCAGGAAAAAACGCATACGCCCTTTTTGGCCAACCCAGCAACCTGGAAAGGCAAATCAGCGCTCCAAAGAAGTCTCGCTTCCCAGCGGGCAAAAGGGCCATGCGGAAAAAAGTGTCCAAACCAGAAATGCAGGACCGGCCATGGAGAAATGGGAGCCTTGCTACGCTGATGGGTGGGATGTAAATTGCCAACAGCCACTCTGGAGAAGTGTACGGTGTGTTCTGAAACATCTAAAAAACACAGCTTGGAGAGCATAGGGCACTTCCACTCCTGGGCGTATAAATTGGGAAAACTAAAAATCAGCAAGACACAGGCACCCCAAAGTTTAGGGCTGCTCTGTTGACAAGAACCCCCACTTCATTACACCTTAAATATCCTAGGAAAGAGAAAAATGGATAAAGAATTTGTGGTCCTCATGTACAATGGAATATCACTCAGCCATGAAATCAACGTCATAAGGCTAGTAGCAGCACGATGAGTGGATTTAGGTACGACAATTCTAAGTGAAATAAGTCACACAGAAAAAGACACTTATCATAAGATATCACTTATAGAGGGAATGTAAAAACCGCTACACTTGAACTGAATTACTAAAGAGAACAGAGTCACACGTTTAGAAAACACACTATGGCTGCTGAACGGGACAGGTGAGGTGGGGTGATGCATAAAACAAGGGTTTCAAATTAGCTCAGATACCGTTCCATAAACCCAATATGTAATAGACAAGACCTATTCCTTTTTCAGTGAACTGGACTCAACACCCCCTATTCACCGCACAAGAATATATCTGACTAGTAAGAATCTTCAAACCTATGTCTTGATATCTCTCTGTAAGTGAGTCAAGGGGGTGCAAAGCGGCATAAACACAGCCGTGAAAAGCAGCTAAACCCCATTATAAAAATAACTTACTTTTCAAAACCAGTGAAACAAAGACAGTGAAAGAGAGAGAAATTCTTACAAAATTCGTTCAGGGGCTGTGATGCAACCTGGATTGACCATATCTAGACCCACAGCTGATTGAGACATAAGGGTGGACACTCTTGGGGCTGAGAGGTTCGGTGAGGTTGGGTGAGCCAACGCAGACCCTTTCAAGTAATACTGCATGGTACCCATCCCATGGGTCCCAAATCTCCAGGTTCAAGGGCATCTTCCTACATCGAAAACAGGCATGAGAAACCCAGAAGATGGTACACCGTGTGATCGGGAAAGGTTTCTAAAACGCACCTCATTTCTCATCTCCTTGGCTCGGGTTCGCCATTCCAGCCGATTTACTAGCCATCTCCCTCCTTGGAGAATCAGCACCTTTAACCTCCTGTTCCGTACAGGTTGCAATTTGTCCTGAGGATGAAGGGGAAGAGGGGGAACCAATGAGAGACTAGCTCTAGGGGTTGGGACAGGCACAGGTCACTCTATTTTCCCATCAGGAAGAAGAATTAAGCACAAGCTCAGCCTGCCCCCCAGAACCAGAAGAGGGCCTGAAGCAATCCTGCGCTTTTGCGGCCAGCTCCCAAAAAAGCGAGTTGAAAAATGGAGCTCAGGGGCACTGCAATTCACAAACCTGCAGAGTTTTAAATGATACCTCTCGTCCACAAATATATTAAGGGAAGGCAACGAAGAGGCTTTGAAAGCAAGGCAGAATTGCAGGAAACAGATTTCAGGAGGTAGATTTGAATCGCCTTGAAAGCACATGAAAAGCGGCAAAACGTGGACAATGATGCCCTTGGCCAAAAAGGGCGTATGCGTTTTTTCCTGAATATATTCAGGAAAAAACGCATACGCCCTTTTTGGCCAACCAAGCAACCTGGAAAGGCAAATCAGCGCTCCAAAGAAGTCTCGCTTCCCAGCGGGCAAAAGGGCCATGCGGAAAAAAGTGTCCAAACCAGAAATGCAGGACCGGCCATGGAGAAATGGGAGCCTTGCTACGCTGATGGGTGGGATGTAAATTGCCAACAGCCACTCTGGAGAAGTGTACGGTGTGTTCTGAAACATCTAAAAAACACAGCTTGGAGAGCATAGGGCACTTCTACTCATGGGCGTATAAATTGGGAAAACTAAAAATCAGCAAGACACAGGCACCCCAAAGTTTAGGGCTGCTCTGTTGACAAGACCCCCACTTCATTACACCTAAAATATCCTAGGAAAGAGAAAAATGGATAAAGAAGTTGTGGTCCTCATGTACAATGGAATATCACTCAGCCATGAAATCAACGTCATAAGGCTAGTAGCAGCACGATGAGTGGATTTAGGTACGACAATTCTAAGTGAAATAAGTCACACAGAAAAAGACACTTATCATAAGATATCACTTATAGAGGGAATGTAAAAACCGCTACACTTGAACTGAATTACTAAAGAGAACAGAGTCACACGTTTAGGAAACACACTATGGCTGCTGAACGGGACAGGTGAGGTGGGGTGATGCATAAAACAAGGGTTTCAAATTAGCTCAGATACCGTTCCATAAACCCAATATGTAATAGACAAGATCTATTCCTTTTTCAGTGAACTGGACTCAACACCCCCTATTCACCGCACAAGAATATATCTGACTAGTAAGAATCTTCAAACCTATGTCTTGATATCTCTCTGTAAGTGAGTCAAGGGGGTGCAAAGCGGCATAAACACAGCCGTGAAAAGCAGCTAAACCCCATTATAAAAATAAATTACTTTTCAAAACCAGTGAAACAAAGACAGTGAAAGAGAGAGAAATTCTTACAAAATTCGTTCAGGGGCTGTGATGCAACCTGGATTGACCATATCTAGACCCACAGCTGATTGAGACATAAGGGTGGACACTCTTGGGGCTGAGAGGTTCGGTGAGGTTGGGTGAGCCAACGCAGACCCTTTCAAGTAATACTGCATGGTACCCATCCCATGGGTCCCAAATCTCCAGGTTCAAGGGCATCTTCCTACATCGAAAACAGGCATGAGAAACCCAGAAGATGGTACACCGTGTGATCGGGAAAGGTTTCTAAAACGCACCTCATTTCTCATCTCCTTGGCTCGGGTTCGCCATTCCAGCCGATTTACTAGCCATCTCCCTCCTTGGAGAATCAGCACCTTTAACCTCCTGTTCCGTACAGGTTGCAATTTGTCCTGAGGATGAAGGGGAAGAGGGGGAACCAATGAGAGACTAGCTCTAGGGGTTGGGACAGGCACAGGTCACTCTATTTTCCCATCAGGAAGAAGAATTAAGCACAAGCTCAGCCTGCCCCCCAGAACCAGAAGAGGGCCTGAAGCAATCCTGCGCTTTTGCGGCCAGCTCCCAAAAAAGCGAGTTGAAAAATGGAGCTCAGGGGCACTGCAATTCACAAACCTGCAGAGTTTTAAATGATACCTCTCGTCCACAAATATATTAAGGGAAGGCAACGAAGAGGCTTTGAAAGCAAGGCAGAATTGCAGGAAACAGATTTCAGGAGGTAGCTTCGAATCGCCTTGAAAGCACATGAAAAGCGGCAAAACGTGGACAATGATGCCCTTGGCCAAAAAGGGCGTATGCGTTTTTTCCTGAATATATTCAGGAAAAAACGCATACGCCCTTTTTGGCCAACCCAGCAACCTGGAAAGGCAAATCAGCGCTCCAAAGAAGTCTCGCTTCCCAGCGGGCAAAAGGGCCATGCGGAAAAAAGTGTCCAAACCAGAAATGCAGGACCGGCCATGGAGAAATGGGAGCCTTGCTACGCTGATGGGTGGGATGTAAATTGCCAACAGCCACTCTGGAGAAGTGTACGGTGTGTTCTGAAACATCTAAAAAACACAGCTTGGAGAGCATAGGGCACTTCCACTCCTGGGCGTATAAATTGGGAAAACTAAAAATCAGCAAGACACAGGCACCCCAAAGTTTAGGGCTGCTCTGTTGACAAGAACCCCCACTTCATTACACCTTAAATATCCTAGGAAAGAGAAAAATGGATAAAGAAGTTGTGGTCCTCATGTACAATGGAATATCACTCAGCCATGAAATCAACGTCATAAGGCTAGTAGCAGCACGATGAGTGGATTTAGGTACGACAATTCTAAGTGAAATAAGTCACACAGAAAAAGACACTTATCATAAGATATCACTTATAGAGGGAATGTAAAAACCGCTACACTTGAACTGAATTACTAAAGAGAACAGAGTCACACGTTTAGAAAACACACTATGGCTGCTGAACGGGACAGGTGAGGTGGGGTGATGCATAAAACAAGGGTTTCAAATTAGCTCAGATACCGTTCCATAAACCCAATATGTAATAGACAAGACCTATTCCTTTTTCAGTGAACTGGACTCAACACCCCCTATTCACCGCACAAGAATATATCTGACTAGTAAGAATCTTCAAACCTATGTCTTGATATCTCTCTGTAAGTGAGTCAAGGGGGTGCAAAGCGGCATAAACACAGCCGTGAAAAGCAGCTAAACCCCATTATAAAAATAACTTACTTTTCAAAACCAGTGAAACAAAGACAGTGAAAGAGAGAGAAATTCTTACAAAATTCGTTCAGGGGCTGTGATGCAACCTGGATTGACCATATCTAGACCCACAGCTGATTGAGACATAAGGGTGGACACTCTTGGGGCTGAGAGGTTCGGTGAGGTTGGGTGAGCCAACGCAGACCCTTTCAAGTAATACTGCATGGTACCCATCCCATGGGTCCCAAATCTCCAGGTTCAAGGGCATCTTCCTACATCGAAAACAGGCATGAGAAACCCAGAAGATGGTACACCGTGTGATCGGGAAAGGTTTCTAAAACGCACCTCATTTCTCATCTCCTTGGCTCGGGTTCGCCATTCCAGCCGATTTACTAGCCATCTCCCTCCTTGGAGAATCAGCACCTTTAACCTCCTGTTCCGTACAGGTTGCAATTTGTCCTGAGGATGAAGGGGAAGAGGGGGAACCAATGAGAGACTAGCTCTAGGGGTTGGGACAGGCACAGGTCACTCTATTTTCCCATCAGGAAGAAGAATTAAGCACAAGCTCAGCCTGCCCCCCAGAACCAGAAGAGGGCCTGAAGCAATCCTGCGCTTTTGCGGCCAGCTCCCAAAAAAGCGAGTTGAAAAATGGAGCTCAGGGGCACTGGAATTCACAAACCTGCAGAGTTTTAAATGATACGTCTCTTCCACAGATATATTAAGGGAAGGCAACGAAGAGGCTTTGAAAGCAAGGCAGAATTGCAGGAAACAGATTTCAGGAGGTAGATTCGAATCGCCTTGAAAGCACATGAAAAGCGGCAAAACGTGGACAATGATGCCCTTGGCCAAAAAGGGCGTATGCGTTTTTTCCTGAATATATTCAGGAAAAAACGCATACGCCCTTTTTGGCCAACCAAGCAACCTGGAAAGGCAAATCAGCGCTCCAAAGAAGTCTCGCTTCCCAGCGGGCAAAAGGGCCATGCGGAAAAAAGTGTCCAAACCAGAAATGCAGGACCGGCCATGGAGAAATGGGAGCCTTGCTACGCTGATGGGTGGGATGTAAATTGCCAACAGCCACTCTGGAGAAGTGTACGGTGTGTTCTGAAACATCTAAAAAACACAGCTTGGAGAGCATAGGGCACTTCCACTCATGGGCGTATAAATTGGGAAAACTAAAAATCAGCAAGACACAAGCACCCCAAAGTTTAGGGCTGCTCTGTTGACAAGACCCCCACTTCATTACACCTAAAATATCCTAGGAAAGAGAAAAATGGATAAAGAAGTTGTGGTCCTCATGTACAATGGAATATCACTCAGCCATGAAATCAACGTCATAAGGCTAGTAGCAGCACGATGAGTGGATTTAGGTACGACAATTCTATGTGAAATAAGTCACACAGAAAAAGACACTTATCATAAGATATCACTTATAGAGGGAATGTAAAAACCGCTACACTTGAACTGAATTACTAAAGAGAACAGAGTCACACGTTTAGAAAACACACTATGGCTGCTGAATGGGACAGGTGAGGTGGGGTGATGCATAAAACAAGGGTTTCAAATTAGCTCAGATACCGTTCCATAAACCCAATATGTAATAGACAAGACCTATTCCTTTTTCAGTGAACTGGACTCAACACCCCCTATTCACCGCACAAGAATATATCTGACTAGTAAGAATCTTCAAACCTATGTCTTGATATCTCTCTGTAAGTGAGTCAAGGGGGTGCAAAGCGGCATAAACACAGCCGTGAAAAGCAGCTAAACCCCATTATAAAAATAACTTACTTTTCAAAACCAGTGAAACAAAGACAGTGAAAGAGAGAGAAATTCTTACAAAATTCGTTCAGGGGCTGTGATGCAACCTGGATTGACCATATCTAGACCCACAGCTGATTGAGACATAAGGGTGGACACTCTTGGGGCTGAGAGGTTCGGTGAGGTTGGGTGAGCCAACGCAGACCCTTTCAAGTAATACTGCATGGTACCCATCCCATGGGTCCCAAATCTCCAGGTTCAAGGGCATCTTCCTACATCGAAAACAGGCATGAGAAACCCAGAAGATGGTACACCGTGTGATCGGGAAAGGTTTCTAAAACGCACCTCATTTCTCATCTCCTTGGCTCGGGTTCGCCATTCCAGCCGATTTACTAGCCATCTCCCTCCTTGGAGAATCAGCACCTTTAACCTCCTGTTCCGTACAGGTTGCAATTTGTCCTGAGGATGAAGGGGAAGTGGGGGAACCAATGAGAGACTAGCTCTAGGGGTTGGGACAGGCACAGGTCACTCTATTTTCCCATCAGGAAGAAGAATTAAGCACAAGCTCAGCCTGCCCCCCAGAACCAGAAGAGGGCCTGAAGCAATCCTGCGCTTTTGCGGCCAGCTCCCAAAAAAGCCAGTTGAAAAATGGAGCTCAGGGGCACTGCAATTCACAAACCTGCAGAGTTTTAAATGATACCTCTCGTCCACAAATATATTAAGGGAAGGCAACGAAGAGGCTTTGAAAGCAAGGCAGAATTGCAGGAAACAGATTTCAGGAGGTAGCTTCGAATCGCCTTGAAAGCACATGAAAAGCGGCAAAACGTGGACAATGATGCCCTTGGCCAAAAAGGGCGTATGCGTTTTTTCCTGAATATATTCAGGAAAAAACGCATACGCCCTTTTTGGCCAACCCAGCAACCTGGAAAGGCAAATCAGCGCTCCAAAGAAGTCTCGCTTCCCAGCGGGCAAACGGGCCATGCGGAAAAAAGTGTCCAAACCAGAAATGCAGGACCGGCCATGGAGAAATGGGAGCCTTGCTACGCTGATGGGTGGGATGTAAATTGCCAACAGCCACTCTGGAGAAGTGTACGGTGTGTTCTGAAACATCTAAAAAACACAGCTTGGAGAGCATAGGGCACTTCCACTCCTGGGCGTATAAATTGGGAAAACTAAAAATCAGCAAGACACAGGCACCCCAAAGTTTAGGGCTGCTCTGTTGACAAGAACCCCCACTTCATTACACCTTAAATATCCTAGGAAAGAGAAAAATGGATAAAGAAGTTGTGGTCCTCATGTACAATGGAATATCACTCAGCCATGAAATCAACGTCATAAGGCTAGTAGCAGCACGATGAGTGGATTTAGGTACGACAATTCTAAGTGAAATAAGTCACACAGAAAAAGACACTTATCATAAGATATCACTTATAGAGGGAATGTAAAAACCGCTACACTTGAACTGAATTACTAAAGAGAACAGAGTCACACGTTTAGAAAACACACTATGGCTGCTGAACGGGACAGGTGAGGTGGGGTGATGCATAAAACAAGGGTTTCAAATTAGCTCAGATACCGTTCCATAAACCCAATATGTAATAGACAAGACCTATTCCTTTTTCAGTGAACTGGACTCAACACCCCCTATTCACCGCACAAGAATATATCTGACTAGTAAGAATCTTCAAACCTATGTCTTGATATCTCTCTGTAAGTGAGTCAAGGGGGTGCAAAGCGGCATAAACACAGCCGTGAAAAGCAGCTAAACCCCATTATAAAAATAACTTACTTTTCAAAACCAGTGAAACAAAGACAGTGAAAGAGAGAGAAATTCTTACAAAATTCGTTCAGGGGCTGTGATGCAACCTGGATTGACCATATCTAGACCCACAGCTGATTGAGACATAAGGGTGGACACTCTTGGGGCTGAGAGGTTCGGTGAGGTTGGGTGAGCCAACGCAGACCCTTTCAAGTAATACTGCATGGTACCCATCCCATGGGTCCCAAATCTCCAGGTTCAAGGGCATCTTCCTACATCGAAAACAGGCATGAGAAACCCAGAAGATGGTACACCGTGTGATCGGGAAAGGTTTCTAAAACGCACCTCATTTCTCATCTCCTTGGCTCGGGTTCGCCATTCCAGCCGATTTACTAGCCATCTCCCTCCTTGGAGAATCAGCACCTTTAACCTCCTGTTCCGTACAGGTTGCAATTTGTCCTGAGGATGAAGGGGAAGAGGGGGAACCAATGAGAGACTAGCTCTAGGGGTTGGGACAGGCACAGGTCACTCTATTTTCCCATCAGGAAGAAGAATTAAGCACAAGCTCAGCCTGCCCCCCAGAACCAGAAGAGGGCCTGAAGCAATCCTGCGCTTTTGCGGCCAGCTCCCAAAAAAGCGAGTTGAAAAATGGAGCTCAGGGGCACTGGAATTCACAAACCTGCAGAGTTTTAAATGATACGTCTCTTCCACAGATATATTAAGGGAAGGCAACGAAGAGGCTTTGAAAGCAAGGCAGAATTGCAGGAAACAGATTTCAGGAGGTAGATTCGAATCGCCTTGAAAGCACATGAAAAGCGGCAAAACGTGGACAATGATGTCCTTGGCCAAAAAGGGCGTATGCGTTTTTTCCTGAATATATTCAGGAAAAAACGCATACGCCCTTTTTGGCCAACCAAGCAACCTGGAAAGGCAAATCAGCGCTCCAAAGAAGTCTCGCTTCCCAGCGGGCAAAAGGGCCATGCGGAAAAAAGTGTCCAAACCAGAAATGCAGGACCGGCCATGGAGAAATGGGAGCCTTGCTACGCTGATGGGTGGGATGTAAATTGCCAACAGCCACTCTGGAGAAGTGTACGGTGTGTTCTGAAACATCTAAAAAACACAGCTTGGAGAGCAGAGGGAACTTCCACTCATGGGCGTATAAATTGGGAAAACTAAAAATCAGCAAGACACAGGCACCCCAAAGTTTAGGGCTGCTCTGTTGACAAGAACCCCCACTTCATTACACCTTAAATATCCTAGGAAAGAGAAAAATGGATAAAGAAGTTGTGGTCCTCATGTACAATGGAATATCACTCAGCCATGAAATCAACGTCATAAGCCTAGTAGCAGAACGATGAGTGGATTTAGGTACGACAATTCTAAGTGAAATAAGTCACACAGAAAAAGACACTTATCATAAGATATCACTTATAGAGGGAATGTAAAAACCGCTACACTTGAACTGAATTACAAAAGACAACAGAGTCACACGTTTAGGAAACACACTATGGCTGCTGAACGGGACAGGTGAGGTGGGGTGATGCATAAAACAAGGGTTTCAAATTAGCTCAGATACCGTTCCATAAACCCAATATGTAATAGACAAGACCTATTCCTTTTTCAGTGTACTGGACTCAACACCCCCTATTCACCGCACAAGAATATATCTGACTAGTAAGAATCTTCAAACCTATGTATTGATATCTCTCTGTAAGTGAGGCAAGGGGGTGTAAAGCGGCATAAACACAGCCGTGAAAAGCAGCTAAACCCCATTATAAAAATAACTTACTTTTCAAAACCAGTGAAACAAAGACAGTGAAAGAGAGAGAAATTCTTACAAAATTCGTTCAGGGGCTGTGATGCAACCTGGATTGACCATATCTAGACCCACAGCTGATTGAGACATAAGGGTGGACACTCTTGGGGCTGAGAGGTTCGGTGAGGTTGGGTGAGCCAACGCAGACCCTTTCAAGTAATACTGCATGGTACCCATCCCATGGGTCCCAAATCTCCAGGTTCAAGGGCATCTTCCTACATCGAAAACAGGCATGAGAAACCCAGAAGATGGTACACCGTGTGATCGGGAAAGGTTTCTAAAACGCACCTCATTTCTCATCTCCTTGGCTCGGGTTCGCCATTCCAGCCGATTTACTAGCCATCTCCCTCCTTGGAGAATCAGCACCTTTAACCTCCTGTTCCGTACAGGTTGCAATTTGTCCTGAGGATGAAGGGGAAGAGGGGGAACCAATGAGAGACTAGCTCTAGGGGTTGGGACAGGCACAGGTCACTCTATTTTCCCATCAGGAAGAAGAATTAAGCACAAGCTCAGCCTGCCCCCCAGAACCAGAAGAGGGCCTGAAGCAATCCTGCGCTTTTGCGGCCAGCTCCCAAAAAAGCGAGTTGAAAAATGGAGCTCAGGGGCACTGCAATTCACAAACCTGCAGAGTTTTAAATGATACCTCTCGTCCACAAATATATTAAGGGAAGGCAAAGAAGAGGCTTTGAAAGCAAGGCAGAATTGCAGGAAACAGATTTCAGGAGGTAGATTCGAATCGCCTTGAAAGCACTTGAAAAGCGGCAAAACGTGGACAATGATGCCCTTGGCCAAAAAGGGCGTATGCGTTTTTTCCTGAATATATTCAGGAAAAAACGCATACGCCCTTTTTGGCCAACCAAGCAACCTGGAAAGGCAAATCAGCGCTCCAAAGAAGTCTCGCTTCCCAGCGGGCAAAAGGGCCATGCGGAAAAAAGTGTCCAAACCAGAAATGCAGGACCGGCCATGGAGAAATGGGAGCCTTGCTACGCTGATGGGTGGGATGTAAATTGCCAACAGCCACTCTGGAGAAGTGTACGGTGTGTTCTGAAACATCTAAAAAACACAGCTTGGAGAGCAGAGGGCACTTCCACTCCTGGGCGTATAAATTGGGAAAACTAAAAATCAGCAAGACACAGGCACCCCAAAGTTTAGGGCTGCTCTGTTGACAAGAACCCCCACTTCATTACACCTTAAATATCCTAGGAAAGAGAAAAATGGATAAAGAAGTTGTGGTCCTCATGTACAATGGAATATCACTCAGCCATGAAATCAACGTCATAAGGCTAGTAGCAGCACGATGAGTGGATTTAGGTACGACAATTCTAAGTGAAATAAGTCACACAGAAAAAGACACTTATCATAAGATATCACTTATAGAGGGAATGTAAAAACCGCTACACTTGAACTGAATTACTAAAGAGAACAGAGTCACACGTTTAGAAAACACACTATGGCTGCTGAACGGGACAGGTGAGGTGGGGTGATGCATAAAACAAGGGTTTCAAATTAGCTCAGATACCGTTCCATAAACCCAATATGTAATAGACAAGACCTATTCCTTTTTCAGTGAACTGGACTCAACACCCCCTATTCACCGCACAAGAATATATCTGACTAGTAAGAATCTTCAAACCTATGTCTTGATATCTCTCTGTAAGTGAGTCAAGGGGGTGCAAAGCGGCATAAACACAGCCGTGAAAAGCAGCTAAACCCCATTATAAAAATAACTTACTTTTCAAAACCAGTGAAACAAAGACAGTGAAAGAGAGAGAAATTCTTACAAAATTCGTTCAGGGGCTGTGATGCAACCTGGATTGACCATATCTAGACCCACAGCTGATTGAGACATAAGGGTGGACACTCTTGGGGCTGAGAGGTTCGGTGAGGTTGGGTGAGCCAACGCAGACCCTTTCAAGTAATACTGCATGGTACCCATCCCATGGGTCCCAAATCTCCAGGTTCAAGGGCATCTTCCTACATCGAAAACAGGCATGAGAAACCCAGAAGATGGTACACCGTGTGATCGGGAAAGGTTTCTAAAACGCACCTCATTTCTCATCTCCTTGGCTCGGGTTCGCCATTCCAGCCGATTTACTAGCCATCTCCCTCCTTGGAGAATCAGCACCTTTAACCTCCTGTTCCGTACAGGTTGCAATTTGTCCTGAGGATGAACGGGAAGAGGGGGAACCAATGAGAGACTAGCTCTAGGGGTTGGGACAGGCACAGGTCACTCTATTTTCCCATCAGGAAGAAGAATTAAGCACAAGCTCAGCCTGCCCCCCAGAACCAGAAGAGGGCCTGAAGCAATCCTGCGCTTTTGCGGCCAGCTCCCAAAAAAGCGAGTTGAAAAATGGAGCTCAGGGGCACTGGAATTCACAAACCTGCAGAGTTTTAAATGATACGTCTCTTCCACAGATATATTAAGGGAAGGCAACGAAGAGGCTTTGAAAGCAAGGCAGAATTGCAGGAAACAGATTTCAGGAGGTAGATTCGAATCGCCTTGTAAGCACATGAAAAGCGGCAAAACATGGACAATGATGTCCTTGGCCAAAAAGGGCGTATGCGTTTTTTCCTGAATATATTCAGGAAAAAACGCATACGCCCTTTTTGGCCAACCAAGCAACCTGGAAAGGCAAATCAGCGCTCCAAAGAAGTCTCGCTTCCCAGCGGGCAAAAGGGCCATGCGGAAAAAAGTGTCCAAACCAGAAATGCAGGACCGGCCATGGAGAAATGGGAGCCTTGCTACGCTGATGGGTGGGATGTAAATTGCCAACAGCCACTCTGGAGAAGTGTACGGTGTGTTCTGAAACATCTAAAAAACACAGCTTGGAGAGCAGAGGGAACTTCCACTCATGGGCGTATAAATTGGGAAAACTAAAAATCAGCAAGACACAGGCACCCCAAAGTTTAGGGCTGCTCTGTTGACAAGAACCCCCACTTCATTACACCTTAAATATCCTAGGAAAGAGAAAAATGGATAAAGAAGTTGTGGTCCTCATGTACAATGGAATATCACTCAGCCATGAAATCAACGTCATAAGCCTAGTAGCAGAACGATGAGTGGATTTAGGTACGACAATTCTAAGTGAAATAAGTCACACAGAAAAAGACACTTATCATAAGATATCACTTATAGAGGGAATGTAAAAACCGCTACACTTGAACTGAATTACAAAAGACAACAGAGTCACACGTTTAGGAAACACACTATGGCTGCTGAACGGGACAGGTGAGGTGGGGTGATGCATAAAACAAGGGTTTCAAATTAGCTCAGATACCGTTCCATAAACCCAATATGTAATAGACAAGACCTATTCCTTTTTCAGTGTACTGGACTCAACACCCCCTATTCACCGCACAAGAATATATCTGACTAGTAAGAATCTTCAAACCTATGTATTGATATCTCTCTGTAAGTGAGGCAACGGGGTGTAAAGCGGCATAAACACAGCCGTGAAAAGCAGCTAAACCCCATTATAAAAATAACTTACTTTTCAAAACCAGTGAAACAAAGACAGTGAAAGAGAGAGAAATTCTTACAAAATTCGTTCAGGGGCTGTGATGCAACCTGGATTGACCATATCTAGACCCACAGCTGATTGAGACATAAGGGTGGACACTCTTGGGGCTGAGAGGTTCGGTGAGGTTGGGTGAGCCAACGCAGACCCTTTCAAGTAATACTGCATGGTACCCATCCCATGGGTCCCAAATCTCCAGGTTCAAGGGCATCTTCCTACATCGAAAACAGGCATGAGAAACCCAGAAGATGGTACACCGTGTGATCGGGAAAGGTTTCTAAAACGCACCTCATTTCTCATCTCCTTGGCTCGGGTTCGCCATTCCAGCCGATTTACTAGCCATCTCCCTCCTTGGAGAATCAGCACCTTTAACCTCCTGTTCCGTACAGGTTGCAATTTGTCCTGAGGATGAAGGGGAAGAGGGGGAACCAATGAGAGACTAGCTCTAGGGGTTGGGACAGGCACAGGTCACTCTATTTTCCCATCAGGAAGAAGAATTAAGCACAAGCTCAGCCTGCCCCCCAGAACCAGAAGAGGGCCTGAAGCAATCCTGCGCTTTTGCGGCCAGCTCCCAAAAAAGCCAGTTGAAAAATGGAGCTCAGGGGCACTGCAATTCACAAACCTGCAGAGTTTTAAATGATACCTCTCGTCCACAAATATATTAAGGGAAGGCAACGAAGAGGCTTTGAAAGCAAGGCAGAATTGCAGGAAACAGATTTCAGGAGGTAGCTTCGAATCGCCTTGAAAGCACATGAAAAGCGGCAAAACGTGGACAATGATGCCCTTGGCCAAAAAGGGCGTATGCGTTTTTTCCTGAATATATTCAGGAAAAAACGCATACGCCCTTTTTGGCCAACCCAGCAACCTGGAAAGGCAAATCAGCGCTCCAAAGAAGTCTCGCTTCCCAGCGGGCAAAAGGGCCATGCGGAAAAAAGTGTCCAAACCAGAAATGCAGGACCGGCCATGGAGAAATGGGAGCCTTGCTACGCTGATGGGTGGGATGTAAATTGCCAACAGCCACTCTGGAGAAGTGTACGGTGTGTTCTGAAACATCTAAAAAACACAGCTTGGAGAGCATAGGGCACTTCCACTCCTGGGCGTATAAATTGGGAAAACTAAAAATCAGCAAGACACAGGCACCCCAAAGTTTAGGGCTGCTCTGTTGACAAGAACCCCCACTTCATTACACCTTAAATATCCTAGGAAAGAGAAAAATGGATAAAGAAGTTGTGGTCCTCATGTACAATGGAATATCACTCAGCCATGAAATCAACGTCATAAGGCTAGTAGCAGCACGATGAGTGGATTTAGGTACGACAATTCTAAGTGAAATACGTCACACAGAAAAAGACACTTATCATAAGATATCACTTATAGAGGGAATGTAAAAACCGCTACACTTGAACTGAATTACTAAAGAGAACAGAGTCACACGTTTAGAAAACACACTATGGCTGCTGAACGGGACAGGTGAGGTGGGGTGATGCATAAAACAAGGGTTTCAAATTAGCTCAGATACCGTTCCATAAACCCAATATGTAATAGACAAGACCTATTCCTTTTTCAGTGAACGGGACTCAACACCCCCTATTCACCGCACAAGAATATATCTGACTAGTAAGAATCTTCAAACCTATGTCTTGATATCTCTCTGTAAGTGAGTCAAGGGGGTGCAAAGCGGCATAAACACAGCCGTGAAAAGCAGCTAAACCCCATTATAAAAATAACTTACTTTTCAAAACCAGTGAAACAAAGACAGTGAAAGAGAGAGAAATTCTTACAAAATTCGTTCAGGGGCTGTGATGCAACCTGGATTGACCATATCTAGACCCACAGCTGATTGAGACATAAGGGTGGACACTCTTGGGGCTGAGAGGTTCGGTGAGGTTGGGTGAGCCAACGCAGACCCTTTCAAGTAATACTGCATGGTACCCATCCCATGGGTCCCAAATCTCCAGGTTCAAGGGCATCTTCCTACATCGAAAACAGGCATGAGAAACCCAGAAGATGGTACACCGTGTGATCGGGAAAGGTTTCTAAAACGCACCTCATTTCTCATCTCCTTGGCTCGGGTTCGCCATTCCAGCCGATTTACTAGCCATCTCCCTCCTTGGAGAATCAGCACCTTTAACCTCCTGTTCCGTACAGGTTGCAATTTGTCCTGAGGATGAAGGGGAAGAGGGGGAACCAATGAGAGACTAGCTCTAGGGGTTGGGACAGGCACAGGTCACTCTATTTTCCCATCAGGAAGAAGAATTAAGCACAAGCTCAGCCTGCCCCCCAGAACCAGAAGAGGGCCTGAAGCAATCCTGCGCTTTTGCGGCCAGCTCCCAAAAAAGCGAGTTGAAAAATGGAGCTCAGGGGCACTGGAATTCACAAACCTGCAGAGTTTTAAATGATACGTCTCTTCCACAGATATATTAAGGGAAGGCAACGAAGAGGCTTTGAAAGCAAGGCAGAATTGCAGGAAACAGATTTCAGGAGGTAGATTCGAATCGCCTTGAAAGCACATGAAAAGCGGCAAAACGTGGACAATGATGCCCTTGGCCAAAAAGGGCGTATGCGTTTTTTCCTGAATATATTCAGGAAAAAACGAATACGCCCTTTTTGGCCAACCAAGCAACCTGGAAAGGCAAATCAGCGCTCCAAAGAAGTCTCGCTTCCCAGCGGGCAAAAGGGCCATGCGGAAAAAAGTGTCCAAACCAGAAATGCAGGACCGGCCATGGAGAAATGGGAGCCTTGCTACGCTGATGGGTGGGATGTAAATTGCCAACAGCCACTCTGGAGAAGTGTACGGTGTGTTCTGAAACATCTAAAAAACACAGCTTGGAGAGCATAGGGCACTTCCACTCATGGGCGTATAAATTGGGAAAACTAAAAATCAGCAAGACACAGGCACCCCAAAGTTTAGGGCTGCTCTGTTGACAAGACCCCCACTTCATTACACCTAAAATATCCTAGGAAAGAGAAAAATGGATAAAGAAGTTGTGGTCCTCATGTACAATGGAATATCACTCAGCCATGAAATCAACGTCATAAGGCTAGTAGCAGCACGATGAGTGGATTTAGGTACGACAATTCTAAGTGAAATAAGTCACACAGAAAAAGACACTTATCATAAGATATCACTTATAGAGGGAATGTAAAAACCGCTACACTTGAACTGAATTACTAAAGAGAACAGAGTCACACGTTTAGAAAACACACTATGGCTGCTGAACGGGACAGGTGAGGTGGGGTGATGCATAAAACAAGGGTTTCAAATTAGCTCAGATACCGTTCCATAAACCCAATATGTAATAGACAAGATCTATTCCTTTTTCAGTGAACTGGACTCAACACCCCCTATTCACCGCACAAGAATATATCTGACTAGTAAGAATCTTCAAACCTATGTCTTGATATCTCTCTGTAAGTGAGTCAAGGGGGTGCAAAGCGGCATAAACACAGCCGTGAAAAGCAGCTAAACCCCATTATAAAAATAACTTACTTTTCAAAACCAGTGAAACAAAGACAGTGAAAGAGAGAGAAATTCTTACAAAATTCGTTCAGGGGCTGTGATGCAACCTGGATTGACCATATCTAGACCCACAGCTGATTGAGACATAAGGGTGGACACTCTTGGGGCTGAGAGGTTCGGTGAGGTTGGGTGAGCCAACGCAGACCCTTTCAAGTAATACTGCATGGTACCCATCCCATGGGTCCCAAATCTCCAGGTTCAAGGGCATCTTCCTACATCGAAAACAGGCATGAGAAACCCAGAAGATGGTACACCGTGTGATCGGGAAAGGTTTCTAAAACGCACCTCATTTCTCATCTCCTTGGCTCGGGTTCGCCATTCCAGCCGATTTACTAGCCATCTCCCTCCTTGGAGAATCAGCACCTTTAACCTCCTGTTCCGTACAGGTTGCAATTTGTCCTGAGGATGAAGGGGAAGAGGGGGAACCAATGAGAGACTAGCTCTAGGGGTTGGGACAGGCACAGGTCACTCTATTTTCCCATCAGGAAGAAGAATTAAGCACAAGCTCAGCCTGCCCCCCAGAACCAGAAGAGGGCCTGAAGCAATCCTGCGCTTTTGCGGCCAGCTCCCAAAAAAGCGAGTTGAAAAATGGAGCTCAGGGGCACTGGAATTCACAAACCTGCAGAGTTTTAAATGATACGTCTCTTCCACAGATATATTAAGGGAAGGCAACGAAGAGGCTTTGAAAGCAAGGCAGAATTGCAGGAAACAGATTTCAGGAGGTAGATTCGAATCGCCTTGAAAGCACATGAAAAGCGGCAAAACGTGGACAATGATGCCCTTGGCCAAAAAGGGCGTATGCGTTTTTTCCTGAATATATTCAGGAAAAAACGCATACGCCCTTTTTGGCCAACCAAGCAACCTGGAAAGGCAAATCAGCGCTCCAAAGAAGTCTCGCTTCCCAGCGGGCAAAAGGGCCATGCGGAAAAAAGTGTCCAAACCAGAAATGCAGGACCGGCCATGGAGAAATGGGAGCCTTGCTACGCTGATGGGTGGGATGTAAATTGCCAACAGCCACTCTGGAGAAGTGTACGGTGTGTTCTGAAACATCTAAAAAACACAGCTTGGAGAGCATAGGGCACTTCCACTCATGGGCGTATAAATTGGGAAAACTAAAAATCAGCAAGACACAGGCACCCCAAAGTTTAGGGCTGCTCTGTGGACAAGACCCCCACTTCATTACACCTAAAATATCCTAGGAAAGAGAAAAATGGATAAAGAAGTTGTGGTCCTCATGTACAATGGAATATCACTCAGCCATGAAATCAACGTCATAAGGCTAGTAGCAGCACGATGAGTGGATTTAGGTACGACAATTCTAAGTGAAATAAGTCACACAGAAAAAGACACTTATCATAAGATATCACTTATAGAGGGAATGTAAAAACCGCTACACTTGAACTGAATTACTAAAGAGAACAGAGTCACACGTTTAGAAAACACACTATGGCTGCTGAACGGGACAGGTGAGGTGGGGTGATGCATAAAACAAGGGTTTCAAATTAGCTCAGATACCGTTCCATAAACCCAATATGTAATAGACAAGATCTATTCCTTTTTCAGTGAACTGGACTCAACACCCCCTATTCACCGCACAAGAATATATCTGACTAGTAAGAATCTTCAAACCTATGTCTTGATATCTCTCTGTAAGTGAGTCAAGGGGGTGCAAAGCGGCATAAACACAGCCGTGAAAAGCAGCTAAACCCCATTATAAAAATAAATTACTTTTCAAAACCAGTGAAACAAAGACAGTGAAAGAGAGAGAAATTCTTACAAAATTCGTTCAGGGGCTGTGATGCAACCTGGATTGACCATATCTAGACCCACAGCTGATTGAGACATAAGGGTGGACACTCTTGGGGCTGAGAGGTTCGGTGAGGTTGGGTGAGCCAACGCAGACCCTTTCAAGTAATACTGCATGGTACCCATCCCATGGGTCCCAAATCTCCAGGTTCAAGGGCATCTTCCTACATCGAAAACAGGCATGAGAAACCCAGAAGATGGTACACCGTGTGATCGGGAAAGGTTTCTAAAACGCACCTCATTTCTCATCTCCTTGGCTCGGGTTCGCCATTCCAGCCGATTTACTAGCCATCTCCCTCCTTGGAGAATCAGCACCTTTAACCTCCTGTTCCGTACAGGTTGCAATTTGTCCTGAGGATGAAGGGGAAGAGGGGGAACCAATGAGAGACTAGCTCTAGGGGTTGGGACAGGCACAGGTCACTCTATTTTCCCATCAGGAAGAAGAATTAAGCACAAGCTCAGCCTGCCCCCCAGAACCAGAAGAGGGCCTGAAGCAATCCTGCGCTTTTGCGGCCAGCTCCCAAAAAAGCGAGTTGAAAAATGGAGCTCAGGGGCACTGCAATTCACAAACCTGCAGAGTTTTAAATGATACCTCTCGTCCACAAATATATTAAGGGAAGGCAACGAAGAGGCTTTGAAAGCAAGGCAGAATTGCAGGAAACAGATTTCAGGAGGTAGATTCGAATCGCCTTGAAAGCACATGAAAAGCGGCAAAACGTGGACAATGATGCCCTTGGCCAAAAAGGGCGTATGCGTTTTTTCCTGAATATATTCAGGAAAAAACGCATACGCCCTTTTTGGCCAACCAAGCAACCTGGAAAGGCAAATCAGCGCTCCAAAGAAGTCTCGCTTCCCAGCGGGCAAAAGGGCCATGCGGAAAAAAGTGTCCAAACCAGAAATGCAGGACCGGCCATGGAGAAATGGGAGCCTTGCTACGCTGATGGGTGGGATGTAAATTGCCAACAGCCACTCTGGAGAAGTGTACGGTGTGTTCTGAAACATCTAAAAAACACAGCTTGGAGAGCATAGGGCACTTCTACTCATGGGCGTATAAATTGGGAAAACTAAAAATCAGCAAGACACAGGCACCCCAAAGTTTAGGGCTGCTCTGTTGACAAGTCCCCCACTTCATTACACCTAAAATATCCTAGGAAAGAGAAAAATGGATAAAGAAGTTGTGGTCCTCATGTACAATGGAATATCACTCAGCCATGAAATCAACGTCATAAGGCTAGTAGCAGCACGATGAGTGGATTTAGGTACGACAATTCTAAGTGAAATAAGTCACACAGAAAAAGACACTTATCATAAGATATCACTTATAGAGGGAATGTAAAAACCGCTACACTTGAACTGAATTACTAAAGAGAACAGAGTCACACGTTTAGAAAACACACTATGGCTGCTGAACGGGACAGGTGAGGTGGGGTGATGCATAAAACAAGGGTTTCAAATTAGCTCAGATACCGTTCCATAAACCCAATATGTAATAGACAAGATCTATTCCTTTTTCAGTGAACTGGACTCAACACCCCCTATTCACCGCACAAGAATATATCTGACTAGTAAGAATCTTCAAACCTATGTCTTGATATCTCTCTGTAAGTGAGTCAAGGGGGTGCAAAGCGGCATAAACACAGCCGTGAAAAGCAGCTAAACCCCATTATAAAAATAAATTACTTTTCAAAACCAGTGAAACAAAGACAGTGAAAGAGAGAGAAATTCTTACAAAATTCGTTCAGGGGCTGTGATGCAACCTGGATTGACCATATCTAGACCCACAGCTGATTGAGACATAAGGGTGGACACTCTTGGGGCTGAGAGGTTCGGTGAGGTTGGGTGAGCCAACGCAGACCCTTTCAAGTAATACTGCATGGTACCCATCCCATGGGTCCCAAATCTCCAGGTTCAAGGGCATCTTCCTACATCGAAAACAGGCATGAGAAACCCAGAAGATGGTACACCGTGTGATCGGGAAAGGTTTCTAAAACGCACCTCATTTCTCATCTCCTTGGCTCGGGTTCGCCATTCCAGCCGATTTACTAGGAATCTCCCTCCTTGGAGAATCAGCACCTTTAACCTCCTGTTCCGTACAGGTTGCAATTTGTCCTGAGGATGAACGGGAAGAGGGGGAACCAATGAGAGACTAGCTCTAGGGGTTGGGACAGGCACAGGTCACTCTATTTTCCCATCAGGAAGAAGAATTAAGCACAAGCTCAGCCTGCCCCCCAGAACCAGAAGAGGGCCTGAAGCAATCCTGCGCTTTTGCGGCCAGCTCCCAAAAAAGCCAGTTGAAAAATGGAGCTCAGGGGCACTGCAATTCACAAACCTGCAGAGTTTTAAATGATACCTCTCGTCCACAAATATATTAAGGGAAGGCAACGAAGAGGCTTTGAAAGCAAGGCAGAATTGCAGGAAACAGATTTCAGGAGGTAGCTTCGAATCGCCTTGAAAGCACATGAAAAGCGGCAAAACGTGGACAATGATGCCCTTGGCCAAAAAGGGCGTATGCGTTTTTTCCTGAATATATTCAGGAAAAAACGCATACGCCCTTTTTGGCCAACCCAGCAACCTGGAAAGGCAAATCAGCGCTCCAAAGAAGTCTCGCTTCCCAGCGGGCAAAAGGGCCATGCGGAAAAAAGTGTCCAAACCAGAAATGCAGGACCGGCCATGGAGAAATGGGAGCCTTGCTACGCTGATGGGTGGGATGTAAATTGCCAACAGCCACTCTGGAGAAGTGTACGGTGTGTTCTGAAACATCTAAAAAACACAGCTTGGAGAGCATAGGGCACTTCCACTCCTGGGCGTATAAATTGGGAAAACTAAAAATCAGCAAGACACAGGCACCCCAAAGTTTAGGGCTGCTCTGTTGACAAGAACCCCCACTTCATTACACCTTAAATATCCTAGGAAAGAGAAAAATGGATAAAGAAGTTGTGGTCCTCATGTACAATGGAATATCACTCAGCCATGAAATCAACGTCATAAGGCTAGTAGCAGCACGATGAGTGGATTTAGGTACGACAATTCTAAGTGAAATAAGTCACACAGAAAAAGACACTTATCATAAGATATCACTTATAGAGGGAATGTAAAAACCGCTACACTTGAACTGAATTACTAAAGAGAACAGAGTCACACGTTTAGAAAACACACTATGGCTGCTGAACGGGACAGGTGAGGTGGGGTGATGCATAAAACAAGGGTTTCAAATTAGCTCAGATACCGTTCCATAAACCCAATATGTAATAGACAAGACCTATTCCTTTTTCAGTGAACTGGACTCAACACCCCCTATTCACCGCACAAGAATATATCTGACTAGTAAGAATCTTCAAACCTATGTCTTGATATCTCTCTGTAAGTGAGTCAAGGGGGTGCAAAGCGGCATAAACACAGCCGTGAAAAGCAGCTAAACCCCATTATAAAAATAAATTACTTTTCAAAACCAGTGAAACAAAGACAGTGAAAGAGAGAGAAATTCTTACAAAATTCGTTCAGGGGCTGTGATGCAACCTGGATTGACCATATCTAGACCCACAGCTGATTGAGACATAAGGGTGGACACTCTTGGGGCTGAGAGGTTCGGTGAGGTTGGGTGAGCCAACGCAGACCCTTTCAAGTAATACTGCATGGTACCCATCCCATGGGTCCCAAATCTCCAGGTTCAAGGGCATCTTCCTACATCGAAAACAGGCATGAGAAACCCAGAAGATGGTACACCGTGTGATCGGGAAAGGTTTCTAAAACGCACCTCATTTCTCATCTCCTTGGCTCGGGTTCGCCATTCCAGCCGATTTACTAGCCATCTCCCTCCTTGGAGAATCAGCACCTTTAACCTCCTGTTCCGTACAGGTTGCAATTTGTCCTGAGGATGAAGGGGAAGAGGGGGAACCAATGAGAGACTAGCTCTAGGGGTTGGGACAGGCACAGGTCACTCTATTTTCCCATCAGGAAGAAGAATTAAGCACAAGCTCAGCCTGCCCCCCAGAACCAGAAGAGGGCCTGAAGCAATCCTGCGCTTTTGCGGCCAGCTCCCAAAAAAGCGAGTTGAAAAATGGAGCTCAGGGGCACTGGAATTCACAAACCTGCAGAGTTTTAAATGATACGTCTCTTCCACAGATATATTAAGGGAAGGCAACGAAGAGGCTTTGAAAGCAAGGCAGAATTGCAGGAAACAGATTTCAGGAGGTAGATTCGAATCGCCTTGAAAGCACATGAAAAGCGGCAAAACGTGGACAATGATGCCCTTGGCCAAAAAGGGCGTATGCGTTTTTTCCTGAATATATTCAGGAAAAAACGCATACGCCCTTTTTGGCCAACCAAGCAACCTGGAAAGGCAAATCAGCGCTCCAAAGAAGTCTCGCTTCCCAGCGGGCAAAAGGGCCATGCGGAAAAAAGTGTCCAAACCAGAAATGCAGGACCGGCCATGGAGAAATGGGAGCCTTGCTACGCTGATGGGTGGGATGTAAATTGCCAACAGCCACTCTGGAGAAGTGTACGGTGTGTTCTGAAACATCTAAAAAACACAGCTTGGAGAGCATAGGGCACTTCCACTCATGGGCGTATAAATTGGGAAAACTAAAAATCAGCAAGACACAAGCACCCCAAAGTTTAGGGCTGCTCTGTTGACAAGACCCCCACTTCATTACACCTAAAATATCCTAGGAAAGAGAAAAATGGATAAAGAAGTTGTGGTCCTCATGTACAATGGAATATCACTCAGCCATGAAATCAACGTCATAAGGCTAGTAGCAGCACGATGAGTGGATTTAGGTACGACAATTCTATGTGAAATAAGTCACACAGAAAAAGACACTTATCATAAGATATCACTTATAGAGGGAATGTAAAAACCGCTACACTTGAACTGAATTACTAAAGAGAACAGAGTCACACGTTTAGGAAACACACTATGGCTGCTGAACGGGACAGGTGAGGTGGGGTGATGCATAAAACAAGGGTTTCAAATTAGCTCAGATACCGTTCCATAAACCCAATATGTAATAGACAAGATCTATTCCTTTTTCAGTGAACTGGACTCAACACCCCCTATTCACCGCACAAGAATATATCTGACTAGTAAGAATCTTCAAACCTATGTCTTGATATCTCTCTGTAAGTGAGTCAAGGGGGTGCAAAGCGGCATAAACACAGCCGTGAAAAGCAGCTAAACCCCATTATAAAAATAAATTACTTTTCAAAACCAGTGAAACAAAGACAGTGAAAGAGAGAGAAATTCTTACAAAATTCGTTCAGGGGCTGTGATGCAACCTGGATTGACCATATCTAGACCCACAGCTGATTGAGACATAAGGGTGGACACTCTTGGGGCTGAGAGGTTCGGTGAGGTTGGGTGAGCCAACGCAGACCCTTTCAAGTAATACTGCATGGTACCCATCCCATGGGTCCCAAATCTCCAGGTTCAAGGGCATCTTCCTACATCGAAAACAGGCATGAGAAACCCAGAAGATGGTACACCGTGTGATCGGGAAAGGTTTCTAAAACGCACCTCATTTCTCATCTCCTTGGCTCGGGTTCGCCATTCCAGCCGATTTACTAGCCATCTCCCTCCTTGGAGAATCAGCACCTTTAACCTCCTGTTCCGTACAGGTTGCAATTTGTCCTGAGGATGAACGGGAAGAGGGGGAACCAATGAGAGACTAGCTCTAGGGGTTGGGACAGGCACAGGTCACTCTATTTTCCCATCAGGAAGAAGAATTAAGCACAAGCTCAGCCTGCCCCCCCAGAACCAGAAGAGGGCCTGAAGCAATCCTGCGCTTTTGCGGCCAGCTCCCAAAAAAGCCAGTTGAAAAATGGAGCTCAGGGGCACTGCAATTCACAAACCTGCAGAGTTTTAAATGATACCTCTCGTCCACAAATATATTAAGGGAAGGCAACGAAGAGGCTTTGAAAGCAAGGCAGAATTGCAGGAAACAGATTTCAGGAGGTAGCTTCGAATCGCCTTGAAAGCACATGAAAAGCGGCAAAACGTGGACAATGATGCCCTTGGCCAAAAAGGGCGTATGCGTTTTTTCCTGAATATATTCAGGAAAAAACGCATACGCCCTTTTTGGCCAACCCAGCAACCTGGAAAGGCAAATCAGCGCTCCAAAGAAGTCTCGCTTCCCAGCGGGCAAAAGGGCCATGCGGAAAAAAGTGTCCAAACCAGAAATGCAGGACCGGCCATGGAGAAATGGGAGCCTTGCTACGCTGATGGGTGGGATGTAAATTGCCAACAGCCACTCTGGAGAAGTGTACGGTGTGTTCTGAAACATCTAAAAAACACAGCTTGGAGAGCATAGGGCACTTCCACTCCTGGGCGTATAAATTGGGAAAACTAAAAATCAGCAACACACAGGCACCCCAAAGTTTAGGGCTGCTCTGTTGACAAGAACCCCCACTTCATTACACCTTAAATATCCTAGGAAAGAGAAAAATGGATAAAGAAGTTGTGGTCCTCATGTACAATGGAATATCACTCAGCCATGAAATCAACGTCATAAGGCTAGTAGCAGCACGATGAGTGGATTTAGGTACGACAATTCTAAGTGAAATAAGTCACACAGAAAAAGACACTTATCATAAGATATCACTTATAGAGGGAATGTAAAAACCGCTACACTTGAACTGAATTACTAAAGAGAACAGAGTCACACGTTTAGAAAACACACTATGGCTGCTGAACGGGACAGGTGAGGTGGGGTGATGCATAAAACAAGGGTTTCAAATTAGCTCAGATACCGTTCCATAAACCCAATATGTAATAGACAAGACCTATTCCTTTTTCAGTGAACTGGACTCAACACCCCCTATTCACCGCACAAGAATATATCTGACTAGTAAGAATCTTCAAACCTATGTCTTGATATCTCTCTGTAAGTGAGTCAAGGGGGTGCAAAGCGGCATAAACACAGCCGTGAAAAGCAGCTAAACCCCATTATAAAAATAAATTACTTTTCAAAACCAGTGAAACAAAGACAGTGAAAGAGAGAGAAATTCTTACAAAATTCGTTCAGGGGCTGTGATGCAACCTGGATTGACCATATCTAGACCCACAGCTGATTGAGACATAAGGGTGGACACTCTTGGGGCTGAGAGGTTCGGTGAGGTTGGGTGAGCCAACGCAGACCCTTTCAAGTAATACTGCATGGTACCCATCCCATGGGTCCCAAATCTCCAGGTTCAAGGGCATCTTCCTACATCGAAAACAGGCATGAGAAACCCAGAAGATGGTACACCGTGTGATCGGGAAAGGTTTCTAAAACGCACCTCATTTCTCATCTCCTTGGCTCGGGTTCGCCATTCCAGCCGATTTACTAGCCATCTCCCTCCTTGGAGAATCAGCACCTTTAACCTCCTGTTCCGTACAGGTTGCAATTTGTCCTGAGGATGAAGGGGAAGAGGGGGAACCAATGAGAGACTAGCTCTAGGGGTTGGGACAGGCACAGGTCACTCTATTTTCCCATCAGGAAGAAGAATTAAGCACAAGCTCAGCCTGCCCCCCAGAACCAGAAGAGGGCCTGAAGCAATCCTGCGCTTTTGCGGCCAGCTCCCAAAAAAGCGAGTTGAAAAATGGAGCTCAGGGGCACTGGAATTCACAAACCTGCAGAGTTTTAAATGATACGTCTCTTCCACAGATATATTAAGGGAAGGCAACGAAGAGGCTTTGAAAGCAAGGCAGAATTGCAGGAAACAGATTTCAGGAGGTAGATTCGAATCGCCTTGAAAGCACATGAAAAGCGGCAAAACGTGGACAATGATGCCCTTGGCCAAAAAGGGCGTATGCGTTTTTTCCTGAATATATTCAGGAAAAAACGCATACGCCCTTTTTGGCCAACCAAGCAACCTGGAAAGGCAAATCAGCGCTCCAAAGAAGTCTCGCTTCCCAGCGGGCAAAAGGGCCATGCGGAAAAAAGTGTCCAAACCAGAAATGCAGGACCGGCCATGGAGAAATGGGAGCCTTGCTACGCTGATGGGTGGGATGTAAATTGCCAACAGCCACTCTGGAGAAGTGTACGGTGTGTTCTGAAACATCTAAAAAACACAGCTTGGAGAGCATAGGGCACTTCCACTCATGGGCGTATAAATTGGGAAAACTAAAAATCAGCAAGACACAAGCACCCCAAAGTTTAGGGCTGCTCTGTTGACAAGACCCCCACTTCATTACACCTAAAATATCCTAGGAAAGAGAAAAATGGATAAAGAAGTTGTGGTCCTCATGTACAATGGAATATCACTCAGCCATGAAATCAACGTCATAAGGCTAGTAGCAGCACGATGAGTGGATTTAGGTACGACAATTCTATGTGAAATAAGTCACACAGAAAAAGACACTTATCATAAGATATCACTTATAGAGGGAATGTAAAAACCGCTACACTTGAACTGAATTACTAAAGAGAACAGAGTCACACGTTTAGGAAACACACTATGGCTGCTGAACGGGACAGGTGAGGTGGGGTGATGCATAAAACAAGGGTTTCAAATTAGCTCAGATACCGTTCCATAAACCCAATATGTAATAGACAAGACCTATTCCTTTTTCAGTGAACTGGACTCAACACCCCCTATTCACCGCACAAGAATATATCTGACTAGTAAGAATCTTCAAACCTATGTCTTGATATCTCTCTGTAAGTGAGTCAAGGGGGTGCAAAGCGGCATAAACACAGCCGTGAAAAGCAGCTAAACCCCATTATAAAAATAACTTACTTTTCAAAACCAGTGAAACAAAGACAGTGAAAGAGAGAGAAATTCTTACAAAATTCGTTCAGGGGCTGTGATGCAACCTGGATTGACCATATCTAGACCCACAGCTGATTGAGACATAAGGGTGGACACTCTTGGGGCTGAGAGGTTCGGTGAGGTTGGGTGAGCCAACGCAGACCCTTTCAAGTAATACTGCATGGTACCCATCCCATGGGTCCCAAATCTCCAGGTTCAAGGGCATCTTCCTACATCGAAAACAGGCATGAGAAACCCAGAAGATGGTACACCGTGTGATCGGGAAAGGTTTCTAAAACGCACCTCATTTCTCATCTCCTTGGCTCGGGTTCGCCATTCCAGCCGATTTACTAGCCATCTCCCTCCTTGGAGAATCAGCACCTTTAACCTCCTGTTCCGTACAGGTTGCAATTTGTCCTGAGGATGAAGGGGAAGAGGGGGAACCAATGAGAGACTAGCTCTAGGGGTTGGGACAGGCACAGGTCACTCTATTTTCCCATCAGGAAGAAGAATTAAGCACAAGCTCAGCCTGCCCCCCAGAACCAGAAGAGGGCCTGAAGCAATCCTGCGCTTTTGCGGCCAGCTCCCAAAAAAGCGAGTTGAAAAATGGAGCTCAGGGGCACTGGAATTCACAAACCTGCAGAGTTTTAAATGATACGTCTCTTCCACAGATATATTAAGGGAAGGCAACGAAGAGGCTTTGAAAGCAAGGCAGAATTGCAGGAAACAGATTTCAGGAGGTAGATTCGAATCGCCTTGAAAGCACATGAAAAGCGGCAAAACGTGGACAATGATGCCCTTGGCCAAAAAGGGCGTATGCGTTTTTTCCTGAATATATTCAGGAAAAAACGCATACGCCCTTTTTGGCCAACCAAGCAACCTGGAAAGGCAAATCAGCGCTCCAAAGAAGTCTCGCTTCCCAGCGGGCAAAAGGGCCATGCGGAAAAAAGTGTCCAAACCAGAAATGCAGGACCGGCCATGGAGAAATGGGAGCCTTGCTACGCTGATGGGTGGGATGTAAATTGCCAACAGCCACTCTGGAGAAGTGTACGGTGTGTTCTGAAACATCTAAAAAACACAGCTTGGAGAGCATAGGGCACTTCCACTCATGGGCGTATAAATTGGGAAAACTAAAAATCAGCAAGACACAGGCACCCCAAAGTTTAGGGCTGCTCTGTTGACAAGACCCTCACTTCATTACACCTAAAATATCCTAGGAAAGAGAAAAATGGATAAAGAAGTTGTGGTCCTCATGTACAATGGAATATCACTCAGCCATGAAATCAACGTCATAAGGCTAGTAGCAGCACGATGAGTGGATTTAGGTACGACAATTCTAAGTGAAATAAGTCACACAGAAAAAGACACTTATCATAAGATATCACTTATAGAGGGAATGTAAAAACCGCTACACTTGAACTGAATTACTAAAGAGAACAGAGTCACACGTTTAGAAAACACACTATGGCTGCTGAACGGGACAGGTGAGGTGGGGTGATGCATAAAACAAGGGTTTCAAATTAGCTCAGATACCGTTCCATAAACCCAATATGTAATAGACAAGATCTATTCCTTTTTCAGTGAACTGGACTCAACACCCCCTATTCACCGCACAAGAATATATCTGACTAGTAAGAATCTTCAAACCTATGTCTTGATATCTCTCTGTAAGTGAGTCAAGGGGGTGCAAAGCGGCATAAACACAGCCGTGAAAAGCAGCTAAACCCCATTATAAAAATAAATTACTTTTCAAAACCAGTGAAACAAAGACAGTGAAAGAGAGAGAAATTCTTACAAAATTCGTTCAGGGGCTGTGATGCAACCTGGATTGACCATATCTAGACCCACAGCTGATTGAGACATAAGGGTGGACACTCTTGGGGCTGAGAGGTTCGGTGAGGTTGGGTGAGCCAACGCAGACCCTTTCAAGTAATACTGCATGGTACCCATCCCATGGGTCCCAAATCTCCAGGTTCAAGGGCATCTTCCTACATCGAAAACAGGCATGAGAAACCCAGAAGATGGTACACCGTGTGATCGGGAAAGGTTTCTAAAACGCACCTCATTTCTCATCTCCTTGGCTCGGGTTCGCCATTCCAGCCGATTTACTAGCCATCTCCCTCCTTGGAGAATCAGCACCTTTAACCTCCTGTTCCGTACAGGTTGCAATTTGTCCTGAGGATGAACGGGAAGAGGGGGAACCAATGAGAGACTAGCTCTAGGGGTTGGGACAGGCACAGGTCACTCTATTTTCCCATCAGGAAGAAGAATTAAGCACAAGCTCAGCCTGCCCCCCAGAACCAGAAGAGGGCCTGAAGCAATCCAGCGCTTTTGCGGCCAGCTCCCAAAAAAGCGAGTTGAAAAATGGAGCTCAGGGGCACTGCAATTCACAAACCTGCAGAGTTTTAAATGATACCTCTCGTCCACAAATATATTAAGGGAAGGCAACGAAGAGGCTTTGAAAGCAAGGCAGAATTGCAGGAAACAGATTTCAGGAGGTAGCTTCGAATCGCCTTGAAAGCACATGAAAAGCGGCAAAACGTGGACAATGATGCCCTTGGCCAAAAAGGGCGTATGCGTTTTTTCCTGAATATATTCAGGAAAAAACGCATACGCCCTTTTTGGCCAACCCAGCAACCTGGAAAGGCAAATCAGCGCTCCAAAGAAGTCTCGCTTCCCAGCGGGCAAAAGGGCCATGCGGAAAAAAGTGTCCAAACCAGAAATGCAGGACCGGCCATGGAGAAATGGGAGCCTTGCTACGCTGATGGGTGGGATGTAAATTGCCAACAGCCACTCTGGAGAAGTGTACGGTGTGTTCTGAAACATCTAAAAAACACAGCTTGGAGAGCATAGGGCACTTCCACTCCTGGGCGTATAAATTGGGAAAACTAAAAATCAGCAAGACACAGGCACCCCAAAGTTTAGGGCTGCTCTGTTGACAAGAACCCCCACTTCATTACACCTTAAATATCCTAGGAAAGAGAAAAATGGATAAAGAAGTTGTGGTCCTCATGTACAATGGAATATCACTCAGCCATGAAATCAACGTCATAAGGCTAGTAGCAGCACGATGAGTGGATTTAGGTACGACAATTCTAAGTGAAATAAGTCACACAGAAAAAGACACTTATCATAAGATATCACTTATAGAGGGAATGTAAAAACCGCTACACTTGAACTGAATTACTAAAGAGAACAGAGTCACACGTTTAGAAAACACACTATGGCTGCTGAACGGGACAGGTGAGGTGGGGTGATGCATAAAACAAGGGTTTCAAATTAGCTCAGATACCGTTCCATAAACCCAATATGTAATAGACAAGACCAATTCCTTTTTCAGTGAACTGGACTCAACACCCCCTATTCACCGCACAAGAATATATCTGACTAGTAAGAATCTTCAAACCTATGTCTTGATATCTCTCTGTAAGTGAGTCAAGGGGGTGCAAAGCGGCATAAACACAGCCGTGAAAAGCAGCTAAACCCCATTATAAAAATAAATTACTTTTCAAAACCAGTGAAACAAAGACAGTGAAAGAGAGAGAAATTCTTACAAAATTCGTTCAGGGGTTGTGATGCAACCTGGATTGACCATATCTAGACCCACAGCTGATTGAGACATAAGGGTGGACACTCTTGGGGCTGAGAGGTTCGGTGAGGTTGGGTGAGCCAACGCAGACCCTTTCAAGTAATACTGCATGGTACCCATCCCATGGGTCCCAAATCTCCAGGTTCAAGGGCATCTTCCTACATCGAAAACAGGCATGAGAAACCCAGAAGATGGTACACCGTGTGATCGGGAAAGGTTTCTAAAACGCACCTCATTTCTCATCTCCTTGGCTCGGGTTCGCCATTCCAGCCGATTTACTAGCCATCTCCCTCCTTGGAGAATCAGCACCTTTAACCTCCTGTTCCGTACAGGTTGCAATTTGTCCTGAGGATGAACGGGAAGAGGGGGAACCAATGAGAGACTAGCTCTAGGGGTTGGGACAGGCACAGGTCACTCTATTTTCCCATCAGGAAGAAGAATTAAGCACAAGCTCAGCCTGCCCCCCAGAACCAGAAGAGGGCCTGAAGCAATCCTGCGCTTTTGCGGCCAGCTCCCAAAAAAGCGAGTTGAAAAATGGAGCTCAGGGGCACTGGAATTCACAAACCTGCAGAGTTTTAAATGATACGTCTCTTCCACAGATATATTAAGGGAAGGCAACGAAGAGGCTTTGAAAGCAAGGCAGAATTGCAGGAAACAGATTTCAGGAGGTAGATTCGAATCGCCTTGAAAGCACATGAAAAGCGGCAAAACGTGGACAATGATGCCCTTGGCCAAAAAGGGCGTATGCGTTTTTTCCTGAATATATTCAGGAAAAAACGCATACGCCCTTTTTGGCCAACCAAGCAACCTGGAAAGGCAAATCAGCGCTCCAAAGAAGTCTCGCTTCCCAGCGGGCAAAAGGGCCATGCGGAAAAAAGTGTCCAAACCAGAAATGCAGGACCGGCCATGGAGAAATGGGAGCCTTGCTACGCTGATGGGTGGGATGTAAATTGCCAACAGCCACTCTGGAGAAGTGTACGGTGTGTTCTGAAACATCTAAAAAACACAGCTTGGAGAGCATAGGGCACTTCCACTCATGGGCGTATAAATTGGGAAAACTAAAAATCAGCAAGACACAAGCACCCCAAAGTTTAGGGCTGCTCTGTTGACAAGACCCCCACTTCATTACACCTAAAATATCCTAGGAAAGAGAAAAATGGATAAAGAAGTTGTGGTCCTCATGTACAATGGAATATCACTCAGCCATGAAATCAACGTCATAAGGCTAGTAGCAGCACGATGAGTGGATTTAGGTACGACAATTCTAAGTGAAATAAGTCACACAGAAAAAGACACTTATCATAAGATATCACTTATAGAGGGAATGTAAAAACCGCTACACTTGAACTGAATTACTAAAGAGAACAGAGTCACACGTTTAGAAAACACACTATGGCTGCTGAACGGGACAGGTGAGGTGGGGTGATGCATAAAACAAGGGTTTCAAATTAGCTCAGATACCGTTCCATAAACCCAATATGTAATAGACAAGACCTATTCCTTTTTCAGTGAACTGGACTCAACACCCCCTATTCACCGCACAAGAATATATCTGACTAGTAAGAATCTTCAAACCTATGTCTTGATATCTCTCTGTAAGTGAGTCAAGGGGGTGCAAAGCGGCATAAACACAGCCGTGAAAAGCAGCTAAACCCCATTATAAAAATAACTTACTTTTCAAAACCAGTGAAACAAAGACAGTGAAAGAGAGAGAAATTCTTACAAAATTCGTTCAGGGGCTGTGATGCAACCTGGATTGACCATATCTAGACCCACAGCTGATTGAGACATAAGGGTGGACACTCTTGGGGCTGAGAGGTTCGGTGAGGTTGGGTGAGCCAACGCAGACCCTTTCAAGTAATACTGCATGGTACCCATCCCATGGGTCCCAAATCTCCAGGTTCAAGGGCATCTTCCTACATCGAAAACAGGCATGAGAAACCCAGAAGATGGTACACCGTGTGATCGGGAAAGGTTTCTAAAACGCACCTCATTTCTCATCTCCTTGGCTCGGGTTCGCCATTCCAGCCGATTTACTAGCCATCTCCCTCCTTGGAGAATCAGCACCTTTAACCTCCTGTTCCGTACAGGTTGCAATTTGTCCTGAGGATGAACGGGAAGAGGGGGAACCAATGAGAGACTAGCTCTAGGGGTTGGGACAGGCACAGGTCACTCTATTTTCCCATCAGGAAGAAGAATTAAGCACAAGCTCAGCCTGCCCCCCAGAACCAGAAGAGGGCCTGAAGCAATCCTGCGCTTTTGCGGCCAGCTCCCAAAAAAGCGAGTTGAAAAATGGAGCTCAGGGGCACTGGAATTCACAAACCTGCAGAGTTTTAAATGATACGTCTCTTCCACAGATATATTAAGGGAAGGCAACGAAGAGGCTTTGAAAGCAAGGCAGAATTGCAGGAAACAGATTTCAGGAGGTAGATTCGAATCGCCTTGAAAGCACATGAAAAGCAGCAAAACGTGGACAATGATGCCCTTGGCCAAAAAGGGCGTATGCGTTTTTTCCTGAATATATTCAGGAAAAAACGCATACGCCCTTTTTGGCCAACCAAGCAACCTGGAAAGGCAAATCAGCGCTCCAAAGAAGTCTCGCTTCCCAGCGGGCAAAAGGGCCATGCGGAAAAAAGTGTCCAAACCAGAAATGCAGGACCGGCCATGGAGAAATGGGAGCCTTGCTACGCTGATGGGTGGGATGTAAATTGCCAACAGCCACTCTGGAGAAGTGTACGGTGTGTTCTGAAACATCTAAAAAACACAGCTTGGAGAGCATAGGGCACTTCCACTCATGGGCGTATAAATTGGGAAAACTAAAAATCAGCAAGACACAGGCACCCCAAAGTTTAGGGCTGCTCTGTTGACAAGACCCCCACTTCATTACACCTAAAATATCCTAGGAAAGAGAAAAATGGATAAAGAAGTTGTGGTCCTCATGTACAATGGAATATCACTCAGCCATGAAATCAACGTCATAAGGCTAGTAGCAGCACGATGAGTGGATTTAGGTACGACAATTCTAAGTGAAATAAGTCACACAGAAAAAGACACTTATCATAAGATATCACTTATAGAGGGAATGTAAAAACCGCTACACTTGAACTGAATTACTAAAGAGAACAGAGTCACACGTTTAGAAAACACACTATGGCTGCTGAACGGGACAGGTGAGGTGGGGTGATGCATAAAACAAGGGTTTCAAATTAGCTCAGATACCGTTCCATAAACCCAATATGTAATAGACAAGATCTATTCCTTTTTCAGTGAACTGGACTCAACACCCCCTATTCACCGCACAAGAATATATCTGACTAGTAAGAATCTTCAAACCTATGTCTTGATATCTCTCTGTAAGTGAGTCAAGGGGGTGCAAAGCGGCATAAACACAGCCGTGAAAAGCAGCTAAACCCCATTATAAAAATAACTTACTTTTCAAAACCAGTGAAACAAAGACAGTGAAAGAGAGAGAAATTCTTACAAAATTCGTTCAGGGGCTGTGATGCAACCTGGATTGACCATATCTAGACCCACAGCTGATTGAGACATAAGGGTGGACACTCTTGGGGCTGAGAGGTTCGGTGAGGTTGGGTGAGCCAACGCAGACCCTTTCAAGTAATACTGCATGGTACCCATCCCATGGGTCCCAAATCTCCAGGTTCAAGGGCATCTTCCTACATCGAAAACAGGCATGAGAAACCCAGAAGATGGTACACCGTGTGATCGGGAAAGGTTTCTAAAACGCACCTCATTTCTCATCTCCTTGGCTCGGGTTCGCCATTCCAGCCGATTTACTAGCCATCTCCCTCCTTGGAGAATCAGCACCTTTAACCTCCTGTTCCGTACAGGTTGCAATTTGTCCTGAGGATGAAGGGGAAGAGGGGGAACCAATGAGAGACTAGCTCTAGGGGTTGGGACAGGCACAGGTCACTCTATTTTCCCATCAGGAAGAAGAATTAAGCACAAGCTCAGCCTGCCCCCCAGAACCAGAAGAGGGCCTGAAGCAATCCTGCGCTTTTGCGGCCACCTCCCAAAAAAGCCAGTTGAGAAATGGAGCTCAGGGGCACTGGAATTCACAAACCTGCAGAGTTTTAAATGATACGTCTCTTCCACAGATATATTAAGGGAAGGCAACGAAGAGGCTTTGAAAGCAAGGCAGAATTGCAGGAAACAGATTTCAGGAGGTAGATTCGAATCGCCTTGAAAGCACATGAAAAGCGGCAAAACGTGGACAATGATGCCCTTGGCCAAAAAGGGCGTATGCGTTTTTTCCTGAATATATTCAGGAAAAAACGCATACGCCCTTTTTGGCCAACCAAGCAACCTGGAAAGGCAAATCAGCGCTCCAAAGAAGTCTCGCTTCCCAGCGGGCAAAAGGGCCATGCGGAAAAAAGTGTCCAAACCAGAAATGCAGGACCGGCCATGGAGAAATGGGAGCCTTGCTACGCTGATGGGTGGGATGTAAATTGCCAACAGCCACTCTGGAGAAGTGTACGGTGTGTTCTGAAACATCTAAAAAACACAGCTTGGAGAGCATAGGGCCCTTCCACTCATGGGCGTATAAATTGGGAAAACTAAAAATCAGCAAGACACAGGCACCCCAAAGTTTAGGGCTGCTCTGTTGACAAGACCCCCACTTCATTACACCTAAAATATCCTAGGAAAGAGAAAAATGGATAAAGAAGTTGTGGTCCTCATGTACAATGGAATATCACTCAGCCATGATATCAACGTCATAAGGCTAGTAGCAGCACGATGAGTGGATTTAGGTACGACGATTCTAAGTGAAATAAGTCACACAGAAAAAGACACTTATCATAAGATATCACTTATAGAGGGAATGTAAAAACCGCTACACTTGAACTGAATTGCAAAACAGAACAGAGTCACACGTTTAGAAAATACACTATGGCTGCTGAACGGGAAAGGTGAGGTGGGGTGATGCATAAAACAAGGGTTTCAAATTAGCTCCGATACCATTCCATAAACCCAATATGTAAGAGACAAGACCTATTCCTTTTTCAGTGACCTGGACTCAACACCCCCTATTCACCGCACAAGAATATATCTGACTAGTAAGAATCTTCAAACCTATGTCTTGATATCTCTCTGTAAGTGAGTCAAGGGGGTGTAAAGCGGCATAAACTCAGCCGTGAAAAGCAGCTAAACCCCATTATAAAAATAAATTACTTTTCAAAACCAGTGAAACAAAGACAGTGAAAGAGAGAGGAATTCTTACAAAATTCGTTCAGGGGCTGTGATGCAACCTGGATTGACCATATCTAGACCCACAGCTGATTGAGACATAAGGGTGGACACTCTTGGGGCTGAGAGGTTCGGTGAGGTTGGGTGAGCCAACGCAGACCCTTTCAAGTAATACTGCATGGTACCCATCCCATGGGTCCCAAATCTCCAGGTTCAAGGGCATCTTCCTACATCGAAAACAGGCATGAGAAACCCAGAAGATGGTACACCGTGTGATCGGGAAAGGTTTCTAAAACGCACCTCATTTCTCATCTCCTTGGCTCGGGTTCGCCATTCCAGCCGATTTACTAGCCATCTCCCTCCTTGGAGAATCAGCACCTTTAACCTCCTGTTCCGTACAGGTTGCAATTTGTCCTGAGGATGAACGGGAAGAGGGGGAACCAATGAGAGACTAGCTCTAGGGGTTGGGACAGGCACAGGTCACTCTATTTTCCCATCAGGAAGAAGAATTAAGCACAAGCTCAGCCTGCCCCCCAGAACCAGAAGAGGGCCTGAAGCAATCCTGCGCTTTTGCGGCCAGCTCCCAAAAAAGCCAGTTGAAAAATGGAGCTCAGGGGCACTGCAATTCACAAACCTGCAGAGTTTTAAATGATACCTCTCGTCCACAAATATATTAAGGGAAGGCAACGAAGAGGCTTTGAAAGCAAGGCAGAATTGCAGGAAACAGATTTCAGGAGGTAGATTCGAATCGCCTTGAAAGCACATGAAAAGCGGCAAAACGTGGACAATGATGCCCTTGGCCAAAAAGGGCGTATGCGTTTTTTCCTGAATATATTCAGGAAAAAACGCATACGCCCTTTTTGGCCAACCAAGCAACCTGGAAAGGCAAATCAGCGCTCCAAAGAAGTCTTGCTTCCCAGCGGGCAAAAGGGCCATGCGGAAAAAAGTGTCCAAACCAGAAATGCAGGACCGGCCATGGAGAAATGGGAGCCTTGCTACGCTGATGGGTGGGATGTAAATTGCCAACAGCCACTCTGGAGAAGTGTACGGTGTGTTCTGAAACATCTAAAAAACACAGCTTGGAGAGCATAGGGCACTTCCACTCCTGGGCGTATAAGTTGGGAAAACTAAAAATCAGCAAGACACAGGCACCCCAAAGTTTAGGGCTGCTCTGTTGACAAGAACCCCCACTTCATTACACCTTAAATATCCTAGGAAAGAGAAAAATGGATAAAGAAGTTGTGGTCCTCATGTACAATGGAATATCACTCAGCCATGAAATCAACGTCATAAGGCTAGTAGCAGCACGATGAGTGGATTTAGGTACGACAATTCTAAGTGAAATAAGTCACACAGAAAAAGACACTTATCATAAGATATCACTTAGAGAGGGAATGTAAAAACCGCTACACTTGAACTGAATTACAAAAGAGAACATAGTCACACGTTTAGGAAACACACTATGGCTGCTGAACGGGACAGGTGAGGTGGGGTGATGCATAAAACAAGGGTTTCAAATTAGCTCAGATACCGTTCCATAAACCCAATATGTAATAGACAAGACCTATTCCTTTTTCAGTGACCTGGACGCAACACCCCCTATTCACCGCACAAGAATATATCTGACTAGTAAGAATCTTCAAACCTATGTATTGATATCTCTCTGTAAGTGAGTCAAGGGGGTGTAAAGCGGCATAAACACATCCGTGAAAAACAGCTAAACCCCATTATAAAAATAACTTACTTTTCAAAACCAGTGAAACAAAGACAGTGAAAGAGAGAGAAATTCTTACAAAATTCGTTCAGGGGCTGTGATGCAACCTTGATTGACCATATCTAGACCCACAGCTGATTGAGACATAAGGGTGGACACTCTTGGGACTTAGAGTTTCGGTGAGGTTGGGTGAGCCAACGCAGACCCTTTCAAGTAATACTGCATGGTACCCATCCCATGGGTCCCAAATCTCCAGGTTCAAGGGCATCTTCCTACATCGAAAACAGGCATGAGAAACCCAGAAGTTGGTACACCGTGTGATCGGGAAAGGTTTCTAAAACGCACCTCATTTCTCATCTCCTTGGCTCGGGTTCGCCATTCCAGCCGATTTACTAGCCATCTCCCTCCTTGGAGAATCAGCACCTTTAACCTCCTGTTCCGTACAGGTTGCAATTTGTCCTGAGGATGAAGGGGAAGAGGGGGAACCAATGAGAGACTAGCTCTAGGGGTTGGGACAGGCACAGGTCACTCTATTTTCCCATCAGGAAGAAGAATTAAGCACAAGCTCAGCCTGCCCCCCAGAACCAGAAGAGGGCCTGAAGCAATCCTGCGTTTTTGCGGCCAGCTCCCAAAAAAGCCAGTTGAGAAATGGAGCTCAGGGGCACTGGAATTCACAAACCTGCAGAGTTTTAAATGATACGTCTCTTCCACAGATATATTAAGGGAAGGCAACGAAGAGGCTTTGAAAGCAAGGCAGAATTGCAGGAAACAGATTTCAGGAGGTAGATTCGAATCGCCTTGAAAGCACATGAAAAGCGGCAAAACGTGGACAATGATGCCCTTGGCCAAAAAGGGCGTATGCGTTTTTTCCTGAATATATTCAGGAAAAAACGCATACGCCCTTTTTGGCCAACCAAGCAACCTGGAAAGGCAAATCAGCGCTCCAAAGAAGTCTCGCTTCCCAGCGGGCAAAAGGGCCATGTGGAAAAAAGTGTCCAAACCAGAAATGCAGGACCGGCCATGGAGAAATGGGAGCCTTGCTACGCTGATGGGTGGGATGTAAATTGCCAACAGCCACTCTGGAGAAGTGTACGGTGTGTTCTGAAACATCTAAAAAACACAGCTTGGAGAGCATAGGGCCCTTCCACTCATGGGCGTATAAATTGGGAAAACTAAAAATCAGCAAGACACAGGCACCCCAAAGTTTAGGGCTGCTCTGTTGACAAGACCCCCACTTCATTACACCTAAAATATCCTAGGAAAGAGAAAAATGGATAAAGAAGTTGTGGTCCTCATGTACAATGGAATATCACTCAGCCATGATATCAACGTCATAAGGCTAGTAGCAGCACGATGAGTGGATTTAGGTACGACGATTCTAAGTGAAATAAGTCACACAGAAAAAGACACTTATCATAAGATATCACTTATAGAGGGAATGTAAAAACCGCTACACTTGAACTGAATTGCAAAACAGAACAGAGTCACACGTTTAGAAAATACACTATGGCTGCTGAACGGGAAAGGTGAGGTGGGGTGATGCATAAAACAAGGGTTTCAAATTAGCTCCGATACCATTCCATAAACCCAATATGTAAGAGACAAGACCTATTCCTTTTTCAGTGACCTGGACTCAACACCCCCTATTCACCGCACAAGAATATATCTGACTAGTAAGAATCTTCAAACCTATGTCTTGATATCTCTCTGTAAGTGAGTCAAGGGGGTGTAAAGCGGCATAAACTCAGCCGTGAAAAGCAGCTAAACCCCATTATAAAAATAAATTACTTTTCAAAACCAGTGAAACAAAGACAGTGAAAGAGAGAGGAATTCTTACAAAATTCGTTCAGGGGCTGTGATGCAACCTGGATTGACCATATCTAGACCCACAGCTGATTGAGACATAAGGGTGGACACTCTTGGGGCTGAGAGGTTCGGTGAGGTTGGGTGAGCCAACGCAGACCCTTTCAAGTAATACTGCATGGTACCCATCCCATGGGTCCCAAATCTCCAGGTTCAAGGGCATCTTCCTACATCGAAAACAGGCATGAGAAACCCAGAAGATGGTACACCGTGTGATCGGGAAAGGTTTCTAAAACGCACCTCATTTCTCATCTCCTTGGCTCGGGTTCGCCATTCCAGCCGATTTACTAGCCATCTCCCTCCTTGGAGAATCAGCACCTTTAACCTCCTGTTCCGTACAGGTTGCAATTTGTCCTGAGGATGAACGGGAAGAGGGGGAACCAATGAGAGACTAGCTCTAGGGGTTGGGACAGGCACAGGTCACTCTATTTTCCCATCAGGAAGAAGAATTAAGCACAAACTCAGCCTGCCCCCCAGAACCAGAAGAGGGCCTGAAGCAATCCTGCGCTTTTGCGGCCAGCTCCCAAAAAAGCCAGTTGAAAAATGGAGCTCAGGGGCACTGCAATTCACAAACCTGCAGAGTTTTAAATGATACCTCTCGTCCACAAATATATTAAGGGAAGGCAACGAAGAGGCTTTGAAAGCAAGGCAGAATTGCAGGAAACAGATTTCAGGAGGTAGATTCGAATCGCCTTGAAAGCACATGAAAAGCGGCAAAACGTGGACAATGATGCCCTTGGCCAAAAAGGGCGTATGCGTTTTTTCCTGAATATATTCAGGAAAAAACGCATACGCCCTTTTTGGCCAACCAAGCAACCTGGAAAGGCAAATCAGCGCTCCAAAGAAGTCTTGCTTCCCAGCGGGCAAAAGGGCCATGCGGAAAAAAGTGTCCAAACCAGAAATGCAGGACCGGCCATGGAGAAATGGGAGCCTTGCTACGCTGATGGGTGGGATGTAAATTGCCAACAGCCACTCTGGAGAAGTGTACGGTGTGTTCTGAAACATCTAAAAAACACAGCTTGGAGAGCATAGGGCACTTCCACTCCTGGGCGTATAAATTGGGAAAACTAAAAATCAGCAAGACACAGGCACCCCAAAGTTTAGGGCTGCTCTGTTGACAAGAACCCCCACTTCATTACACCTTAAATATCCTAGGAAAGAGAAAAATGGATAAAGAAGTTGTGGTCCTCATGTACAATGGAATATCACTCAGCCATGAAATCAACGTCATAAGGCTAGTAGCAGCACGATGAGTGGATTTAGGTACGACAATTCTAAGTGAAATAAGTCACACAGAAAAAGACACTTATCATAAGATATCACTTATAGAGGGAATGTAAAAACCGCTACACTTGAACTGAATTACTAAAGAGAACAGAGTCACACGTTTAGAAAACACACTATGGCTGCTGAACGGGACAGGTGAGGTGGGGTGATGCATAAAACAAGGGTTTCAAATTAGCTCAGATACCGTTCCATAAACCCAATATGTAATAGACAAGACCTATTCCTTTTTCAGTGACCTGGACTCAACACCCCCTATTCACCGCACAAGAATATATCTGACTAGTAAGAATCTTCAAACCTATGTATTGATATCTCTCTGTAAGTGAGTCAAGGGGGTGTAAAGCGGCATAAACACATCCGTGAAAAACAGCTAAACCCCATTATAAAAATAACTTACTTTTCAAAACCAGTGAAACAAAGACAGTGAAAGAGAGAGAAATTCTTCCAAAATTCGTTCAGGGGCTGTGATGCAACCTGGATTGACCATATCTAGACCCACAGCTGATTGAGACATAAGGGTGGACACTCTTGGGACTTAGAGTTTCGGTGAGGTTGGGTGAGCCAACGCAGACCCTTTCAAGTAATACTGCATGGTACCCATCCCATGGGTCCCAAATCTCCAGGTTCAAGGGCATCTTCCTACATCGAAAACAGGCATGAGAAACCCAGAAGTTGGTACACCGTGTGATCGGGAAAGGTTTCTAAAACGCACCTCATTTCTCATCTCCTTGGCTCGGGTTTGCCATTCCAGCCGATTTACTAGCCATCTCCCTCCTTGGAGAATCAGCACCTTTAACCTCCTGTTCCGTACAGGTTGCAATTTGTCCTGAGGATGAAGGGGAAGAGGGGGAACCAATGAGAGACTAGCTCTAGGGGTTGGGACAGGCACAGGTCACTCTATTTTCCCATCAGGAAGAAGAATTAAGCACAAGCTCAGCCTGCCCCCCAGAACCAGAAGAGGGCCTGAAGCAATCCTGTGCTTTTGCGGCCAGCTCCCAAAAAAGCCAGTTGAAAAATGGAGCTCAGGGGCACTGGAATTCACAAACCTGCAGAGTTTTAAATGATACGTCTCTTCCACAGATATATTAAGGGAAGGCAACGAAGAGGCTTTGAAAGCAAGGCAGAATTGCAGGAAACAGATTTCAGGAGGTAGATTCGAATCGCCTTGAAAGCACATGAAAAGCGGCAAAACGTGGACAATGATGCCCTTGGCCAAAAAGGGCGTATGCGTTTTTTCCTGAATATATTCAGGAAAAAACGCATACGCCCTTTTTGGCCAACCAAGCAACCTGGAAAGGCAAATCAGCGCTCCAAAGAAGTCTCGCTTCCCAGCGGGCAAAAGGGCCATGCGGAAAAAAGTGTCCAAACCAGAAATGCAGGACCGGCCATGGAGAAATGGGAGCCTTGCTACGCTGATGGGTGGGATGTAAATTGCCAACAGCCACTCTGGAGAAGTGTACGGTGTGTTCTGAAACATCTAAAAAACACAGCTTGGAGAGCATAGGGCCCTTCCACTCATGGGCGTATAAATTGGGAAAACTAAAAATCAGCAAGACACAGGCACCCCAAAGTTTAGGGCTGCTCTGTTGACAAGACCCCCACTTCATTACACCTAAAATATCCTAGGAAAGAGAAAAATGGATAAAGAAGTTGTGGTCCTCATGTACAATGGAATATCACTCAGCCATGATATCAACGTCATAAGGCTAGTAGCAGCACGATGAGTGGATTTAGGTAAGACGATTCTAAGTGAAATAAGTCACACAGAAAAAGACACTTATCATAAGATATCACTTAGAGAGGGAATATAAAAACCGCTACACTTGAACTGAATTACAAAACAGAACAGAGTCACACGTTTAGGAAACACACTATGGCTGCTGAACGGGAAAGGTGAGGTGGGGTGATGCATAAAACAAGGGTTTCAAATTAGCTCCGATACCATTCCATAAACCCAATATGTAAGAGACAAGACCTATTCCTTTTTCAGTGACCTGGACTCAACACCCCCTATTCACCGCACAAGAATATATCTGACTAGTAAGAATCTTTAAACCTATGTCTTGATATCTCTCTGTAAGTGAGTCAAGGGGGTGTAAAGCGGCATAAACTCAGCCGTGAAAAGCAGCTAAACCCCATTATAAAAATAAATTACTTTTCAAAACCAGTGAAACAAAGACTGTGAAAGAGAGAGGAATTCTTACAAAATTCGTTCAGGGGCTGTGATGCAACCTGGATTGACCATATCTAGACCCACAGCTGATTGAGACATAAGGGTGGACACTCTTGGGGCTGAGAGGTTCGGTGAGGTTGGGTGAGCCAACGCAGACCCTTTCAAGTAATACTGCATGGTACCCATCCCATGGGTCCCAAATCTCCAGGTTCAAGGGCATCTTCCTACATCGAAAACAGGCATGAGAAACCCAGAAGATGGTACACCGTGTGATCGGGAAAGGTTTCTAAAACGCACCTCATTTCTCATCTCCTTGGCTCGGGTTCGCCATTCCAGCCGATTTACTAGCCATCTCCCTCCTTGGAGAATCAGCACCTTTAACCTCCTGTTCCGTACAGGTTGCAATTTGTCCTGAGGATGAACGGGAAGAGGGGGAACCAATGAGAGACTAGCTCTAGGGGTTGGGACAGGCACAGGTCACTCTATTTTCCCATCAGGAAGAAGAATTAAGCACAAGCCCAGCCTGCCCCCCAGAACCAGAAGAGGGCCTGAAGCAATCCTGCGCTTTTGCGGCCAGCTCCCAAAAAAGCCAGTTGAAAAATGGAGCTCAGGGGCACTGCAATTCACAAACCTGCAGAGTTTTAAATGATACCTCTCGTCCACAAATATATTAAGGGAAGGCAACGAAGAGGCTTTGAAAGCAAGGCAGAATTGCAGGAAACAGATTTCAGGAGGTAGATTCGAATCGCCTTGAAAGCACATGAAAAGCGGCAAAACGTGGACAATGATGCCCTTGGCCAAAAAGGGCGTATGCGTTTTTTCCTGAATATATTCAGGAAAAAACGCATACGCCCTTTTTGGCCAACCAAGCAACCTGGAAAGGCAAATCAGCGCTCCAAAGAAGTCTCGCTTCCCAGCGGGCAAAAGGGCCATGCGGAAAAAAGTGTCCAAACCAGAAATGCAGGACCGGCCATGGAGAAATGGGAGCCTTGCTACGCTGATGGGTGGGATGTAAATTGCCAACAGCCACTCTGGAGAAGTGTACGGTGTGTTCTGAAACATCTAAAAAACACAGCTTGGAGAGCATAGGGCACTTCCACTCCTGGGCGTATAAATTGGGAAAACTAAAAATCAGCAAGACACAGGCACCCCAAAGTTTAGGGCTGCTCTGTTGACAAGAACCCCCACTTCATTACACCTTAAATATCCTAGGAAAGAGAAAAATGGATAAAGAAGTTGTGGTCCTCATGTACAATGGAATATCACTCAGCCATGAAATCAACGTCATAAGGCTAGTAGCAGCACGATGAGTGGATTTAGGTACGACAATTCTAAGTGAAATAAGTCACACAGAAAAAGACACTTATCATAAGATATCACTTATAGAGGGAATGTAAAAACCGCTACACTTGAACTGAATTACTAAAGAGAACAGAGTCACACGTTTAGAAAACACACTATGGCTGCTGAACGGGACAGGTGAGGTGGGGTGATGCATAAAACAAGGGTTTCAAATTAGCTCAGATACCGTTCCATAAACCCAATATGTAATAGACAAGACCTATTCCTTTTTCAGTGACCTGGACTCAACACCCCCTATTCACCGCACAAGAATATATCTGACTAGTAAGAATCTTCAAACCTATGTATTGATATCTCTCTGTAAGTGAGTCAAGGGGGTGTAAAGCGGCATAAACACATCCGTGAAAAACAGCTAAACCCCATTATAAAAATAACTTACTTTTCAAAACCAGTGAAACAAAGACAGTGAAAGAGAGAGAAATTCTTCCAAAATTCGTTCAGGGGCTGTGATGCAACCTGGATTGACCATATCTAGACCCACAGCTGATTGAGACATAAGGGTGGACACTCTTGGGACTTAGAGTTTCGGTGAGGTTGGGTGAGCCAACGCAGACCCTTTCAAGTAATACTGCATGGTACCCATCCCATGGGTCCCAAATCTCCAGGTTCAAGGGCATCTTCCTACATCGAAAACAGGCATGAGAAACCCAGAAGTTGGTACACCGTGTGATCGGGAAAGGTTTCTAAAACGCACCTCATTTCTCATCTCCTTGGCTCGGGTTTGCCATTCCAGCCGATTTACTAGCCATCTCCCTCCTTGGAGAATCAGCACCTTTAACCTCCTGTTCCGTACAGGTTGCAATTTGTCCTGAGGATGAAGGGGAAGAGGGGGAACCAATGAGAGACTAGCTCTAGGGGTTGGGACAGGCACAGGTCACTCTATTTTCCCATCAGGAAGAAGAATTAAGCACAAGCTCAGCCTGCCCCCCAGAACCAGAAGAGGGCCTGAAGCAATCCTGTGCTTTTGCGGCCAGCTCCCAAAAAAGCCAGTTGAAAAATGGAGCTCAGGGGCACTGGAATTCACAAACCTGCAGAGTTTTAAATGATACGTCTCTTCCACAGATATATTAAGGGAAGGCAACGAAGAGGCTTTGAAAGCAAGGCAGAATTGCAGGAAACAGATTTCAGGAGGTAGATTCGAATCGCCTTGAAAGCACATGAAAAGCGGCAAAACGTGGACAATGATGCCCTTGGCCAAAAAGGGCGTATGCGTTTTTTCCTGAATATATTCAGGAAAAAACGCATACGCCCTTTTTGGCCAACCAAGCAACCTGGAAAGGCAAATCAGCGCTCCAAAGAAGTCTCGCTTCCCAGCGGGCAAAAGGGCCATGCGGAAAAAAGTGTCCAAACCAGAAATGCAGGACCGGCCATGGAGAAATGGGAGCCTTGCTACGCTGATGGGTGGGATGTAAATTGCCAACAGCCACTCTGGAGAAGTGTACGGTGTGTTCTGAAACATCTAAAAAACACAGCTTGGAGAGCATAGGGCCCTTCCACTCATGGGCGTATAAATTGGGAAAACTAAAAATCAGCAAGACACAGGCACCCCAAAGTTTAGGGCTGCTCTGTTGACAAGACCCCCACTTCATTACACCTAAAATATCCTAGGAAAGAGAAAAATGGATAAAGAAGTTGTGGTCCTCATGTACAATGGAATATCACTCAGCCATGATATCAACGTCATAAGGCTAGTAGCAGCACGATGAGTGGATTTAGGTAAGACGATTCTAAGTGAAATAAGTCACACAGAAAAAGACACTTATCATAAGATATCACTTAGAGAGGGAATATAAAAACCGCTACACTTGAACTGAATTACAAAACAGAACAGAGTCACACGTTTAGGAAACACACTATGGCTGCTGAACGGGAAAGGTGAGGTGGGGTGATGCATAAAACAAGGGTTTCAAATTAGCTCCGATACCATTCCATAAACCCAATATGTAAGAGACAAGACCTATTCCTTTTTCAGTGACCTGGACTCAACACCCCCTATTCACCGCACAAGAATATATCTGACTAGTAAGAATCTTTAAACCTATGTCTTGATATCTCTCTGTAAGTGAGTCAAGGGGGTGTAAAGCGGCATAAACTCAGCCGTGAAAAGCAGCTAAACCCCATTATAAAAATAAATTACTTTTCAAAACCAGTGAAACAAAGACTGTGAAAGAGAGAGGAATTCTTACAAAATTCGTTCAGGGGCTGTGATGCAACCTGGATTGACCATATCTAGACCCACAGCTGATTGAGACATAAGGGTGGACACTCTTGGGGCTGAGAGGTTCGGTGAGGTTGGGTGAGCCAACGCAGACCCTTTCAAGTAATACTGCATGGTACCCATCCCATGGGTCCCAAATCTCCAGGTTCAAGGGCATCTTCCTACATCGAAAACAGGCATGAGAAACCCAGAAGATGGTACACCGTGTGATCGGGAAAGGTTTCTAAAACGCACCTCATTTCTCATCTCCTTGGCTCGGGTTCGCCATTCCAGCCGATTTACTAGCCATCTCCCTCCTTGGAGAATCAGCACCTTTAACCTCCTGTTCCGTACAGGTTGCAATTTGTCCTGAGGATGAACGGGAAGAGGGGGAACCAATGAGAGACTAGCTCTAGGGGTTGGGACAGGCACAGGTCACTCTATTTTCCCATCAGGAAGAAGAATTAAGCACAAGCCCAGCCTGCCCCCCAGAACCAGAAGAGGGCCTGAAGCAATCCTGCGCTTTTGCGGCCAGCTCCCAAAAAAGCCAGTTGAAAAATGGAGCTCAGGGGCACTGCAATTCACAAACCTGCAGAGTTTTAAATGATACCTCTCGTCCACAAATATATTAAGGGAAGGCAACGAAGAGGCTTTGAAAGCAAGGCAGAATTGCAGGAAACAGATTTCAGGAGGTAGATTCGAATCGCCTTGAAAGCACATGAAAAGCGGCAAAACGTGGACAATGATGCCCTTGGCCAAAAAGGGCGTATGCGTTTTTTCCTGAATATATTCAGGAAAAAACGCATACGCCCTTTTTGGCCAACCAAGCAACCTGGAAAGGCAAATCAGCGCTCCAAAGAAGTCTCGCTTCCCAGCGGGCAAAAGGGCCATGCGGAAAAAAGTGTCCAAACCAGAAATGCAGGACCGGCCATGGAGAAATGGGAGCCTTGCTACGCTGATGGGTGGGATGTAAATTGCCAACAGCCACTCTGGAGAAGTGTACGGTGTGTTCTGAAACATCTAAAAAACACAGCTTGGAGAGCATAGGGCACTTCCACTCATGGGCGTATAAATTGGGAAAACTAAAAATCAGCAAGACACAGGCACCCCAAAGTTTAGGGCTGCTCTGTTGACAAGACCCCCACTTCATTACACCTAAAATATCCTAGGAAAGAGAAAAATGGATAAAGAAGTTGTGGTCCTCATGTACAATGGAATATCACTCAGCCATGATATCAACGTCATAAGGCTAGTAGCAGCACGATGAGTGGATTTCGGTACGACGATTCTAAGTGAAATAAGTCACACAGAAAAAGACACTTATCATAAGATATCACTTATAGAGGGAATGTAAAAACCGCTACACTTGAACTGAATTGCAAAACAGAACAGAGTCACACGTTTAGAAAATACACTATGGCTGCTGAACGGGAAAGGTGAGGTGGGGTGATGCATAAAACAAGGGTTTCAAATTAGCTCCGATACCATTCCATAAACCCAATATGTAAGAGACAAGACCTATTCCTTTTTCAGTGACCTGGACTCAACACCCCCTATTCACCGCACAAGAATATATCTGACTAGTAAGAATCTTCAAACCTATGTCTTGATATCTCTCTGTAAGTGAGTCAAGGGGGTGTAAAGCGGCATAAACTCAGCCGTGAAAAGCAGCTAAACCCCATTATAAAAATAAATTACTTTTCAAAACCAGTGAAACAAAGACAGTGAAAGAGAGAGGAATTCTTACAAAATTCGTTCAGAGGCTGTGATGCAACCTGGATTGACCATATCTAGACCCACAGCTGATTGAGACATAAGGGTGGACACTCTTGGGGCTGAGAGGTTCGGTGAGGTTGGGTGAGCCAACGCAGACCCTTTCAAGTAATACTGCATGGTACCCATCCCATGGGTCCCAAATCTCCAGGTTCAAGGGCATCTTCCTACATCGAAAACAGGCATGAGAAACCAAGAAGATGGTACACCGTGTGATCGGGAAAGGTTTCTAAAACGCACCTCATTTCTCATCTCCTTGGCTCGGGTTCGCCATTCCAGCCGATTTACTAGCCATCTCCCTCCTTGGAGAATCAGCACCTTTAACCTCCTGTTCCGTACAGGTTGCAATTTGTCCTGAGGATGAACGGGAAGAGGGGGAACCAATGAGAGACTAGCTCTAGGGGTTGGGACAGGCACAGGTCACTCTATTTTCCCATCAGGAAGAAGAATTAAGCACAAGCTCAGCCTGCCCCCCAGAACCAGAAGAGGGCCTGAAGCAATCCTGCGCTTTTGCGGCCAGCTCCCAAAAAAGCCAGTTGAAAAATGGAGCTCAGGGGCACTGCAATTCACAAATCTGCAGAGTTTTAAATGATACCTCTCGTCCACAAATATATTAAGGGAAGGCAACGAAGAGGCTTTGAAAGCAAGGCAGAATTGCAGGAAACAGATTTCAGGAGGTAGATTCGAATCGCCTTGAAAGCACATGAAAAGCGGCAAAACGTGGACAATGATGCCCTTGGCCAAAAAGGGCGTATGCGTTTTTTCCTGAATATATTCAGGAAAAAACGCATACGCCCTTTTTGGCCAACCAAGCAACCTGGAAAGGCAAATCAGCGCTCCAAAGAAGTCTCGCTTCCCAGCGGGCAAAAGGGCCATGCGGAAAAAAGTGTCCAAACCAGAAATGCAGGACCGGCCATGGAGAAATGGGAGCCTTGCTACGCTGATGGGTGGGATGTAAATTGCCAACAGCCACTCTGGAGAAGTGTACGGTGTGTTCTGAAACATCTAAAAAACACAGCTTGGAGAGCATAGGGCACTTCCACTCATGGGCGTATAAATTGGGAAAACTAAAAATCAGCAAGACACAGGCACCCCAAAGTTTAGGGCTGCTCTGTTGACAAGAACCCCCACTTCATTACACCTTAAATATCCTAGGAAAGAGAAAAATGGATAAAGAAGTTGTGGTCCTCATGTACAATGGAATATCACTCAGCCATGAAATCAACGTCATAAGGCTAGTAGCAGCACGATGAGTGGATTTAGGTACGACGATTCTAAGTGAAATAAGTCACACAGAAAAAGACACTTATCCTAAGATATCACTTCTAGAGGGAATGTAAAAACCGCTACACTTGAACTGAATTGCAAAACAGAACAGAGTCACACGTTTAGGAAACACACTATGGCTGCTGAACGGGACAGGTGAGGTGGGGTGATGCATAAAACAAGGGTTTCAAATTAGCTCAGATACCGTTCCATAAACCCAATATGTAATAGACAAGACCTATCCCTTTTTCAGTGTACTGGACTCAACACCCCCTATTCACCGCACAAGAATATATCTGACTAGTAAGAATCTTCAAACCTATGTATTGATATCTCTCTGTAAGTGAGTCAAGGGGGTGCAAAGCGTCATAAACACAGCCGTGAAAAGCAGATAAACCTCATTATAAAAATAAATTAATTTTCAAAACCAGTGAAACAAAGACAGTGAAAGAGAGAGAAATTCTTACAAAATTCGTTCAGGGGCTGTGATGCAACCTGGATTGACCATATCTAGACCCACAGCTGATTGAGACATAAGGGTGGACACTCTTGGGGCTGAGAGGTTCGGTGAGGTTGGGTGAGCCAACGCAGACCCTTTCAAGTAATACTGCATGGTACCCATCCCATGGGTCCCAAATCTCCAGGTTCAAGGGCATCTTCCTACATCGAAAACAGGCATGAGAAACCCAGAAGATGGTACACCGTGTGATCGGGAAAGGTTTCTAAAACGCACCTCATTTCTCATCTCCTTGGCTCGGGTTCGCCATTCCAGCCGATTTACTAGCCATCTCCCTCCTTGGAGAATCAGCACCTTTAACCTCCTGTTCCGTACAGGTTGCAATTTGTCCTGAGGATGAACGGGAAGAGGGGGAACCAATGAGAGACTAGCTCTAGGGGTTGGGACAGGCACAGGTCACTCTATTTTCCCATCAGGAAGAAGAATTAAGCACAAGCTCAGCCTGCCCCCCAGAACCAGAAGAGGGCCTGAAGCAATCCTGCGCTTTTGCGGCCAGCTCCCAAAAAAGCCAGTTGAAAAATGGAGCTCAGGGGCACTGCAATTCACAAACCTGCAGAGTTTTAAATGATACCTCTCGTCCACAAATATATTAAGGGAAGGCAACGAAGAGGCTTTGAAAGCAAGGCAGAATTGCAGGAAACAGATTTCAGGAGGTAGATTCGAATCGCCTTGAAAGCACATGAAAAGCGGCAAAACGTGGACAATGATGCCCTTGGCCAAAAAGGGCGTATGCGTTTTTTCCTGAATATATTCAGGAAAAAACGCATACGCCCTTTTTGGCCAACCAAGCAACCTGGAAAGGCAAATCAGCGCTCCAAAGAAGTCTCGCTTCCCAGCGGGCAAAAGGGCCATGCGGAAAAAAGTGTCCAAACCAGAAATGCAGGACCGGCCATGGAGAAATGGGAGCCTTGCTACGCTGATGGGTGGGATGTAAATTGCCAACAGCCACTCTGGAGAAGTGTACGGTGTGTTCTGAAACATCTAAAAAACACAGCTTGGAGAGCATAGGGCACTTCCACTCATGGGCGTATAAATTGGGAAAACTAAAAATCAGCAAGACACAGGCACCCCAAAGTTTAGGGCTGCTCTGTTGACAAGAACCCCCACTTCATTACACCTTAAATATCCTAGGAAAGAGAAAAATGGATAAAGAAGTTGTGGTCCTCATGTACAATGGAATATCACTCAGCCATGAAATCAACGTCATAAGGCTAGTAGCAGCACGATGAGTGGATTTAGGTACGACAATTCTAAGTGAAATAAGTCACACAGAAAAAGACACTTATCATAAGATATCACTTATAGAGGGAATGTAAAAACCGCTACACTTGAACTGAATTACTAAAGAGAACAGAGTCACACGTTTAGAAAACACACTATGGCTGCTGAACGGGACAGGTGAGGTGGGGTGATGCATAAAACAAGGGTTTCAAATTAGCTCAGATACCGTTCCATAAACCCAATATGTAATAGACAAGACCTATTCCTTTTTCAGTGACCTGGACTCAACACCCCCTATTCACCGCACAAGAATATATCTGACTAGTAAGAATCTTCAAACCTATGTATTGATATCTCTCTGTAAGTGAGTCAAGGGGGTGTAAAGCGGCATAAACACATCCGTGAAAAACAGCTAAACCCGATTATAAAAATAACTTACTTTTCAAAACCAGTGAAACAAAGACAGTGAAAGAGAGAGAAATTCATACAAAATTCGTTCAGGGGCTGTGATGCAACCTTGATTGACCATATCTAGACCCACAGCTGATTGAGACATAAGGGTGGACACTCTTGGGACTTAGAGTTTCGGTGAGGTTGGGTGAGCCAACGCAGACCCTTTCAAGTAATACTGCATGGTACCCATCCCATGGGTCCCAAATCTCCAGGTTCAAGGGCATCTTCCTACATCGAAAACAGGCATGAGAAACCCAGAAGTTGGTACACCGTGTGATCGGGAAAGGTTTCTAAAACGCACCTCATTTCTCATCTCCTTGGCTCGGGTTCGCCATTCCAGCCGATTTACTAGCCATCTCCCTCCTTGGAGAATCAGCACCTTTAACCTCCTGTTCCGTACAGGTTGCATTTTGTCCTGAGGATGAACGGGAAGAGGGGGAACCAATGAGAGACTAGCTCTAGGGGTTGGGACAGGCACAGGTCACTCTATTTTCCCATCAGGAAGAAGAATTAAGCACAAGCTCAGCCTGCCCCCCAGAACCAGAAGAGGGCCTGAAGCAATCCTGCGCTTTTGCGGCCAGCTCCCAAAAAAGCGAGTTGAAAAATGGAGCTCAGGGGCACTGGAATTCACAAACCTGCAGAGTTTTAAATGATACGTCTCTTCCACAGATATATTAAGGGAAGGCAACGAAGAGGCTTTGAAAGCAAGGCAGAATTGCAGGAAACAGATTTCAGGAGGTAGATTCGAATCGCCTTGAAAGCACATGAAAAGCGGCAAAACGTGGACAATGATGCCCTTGGCCAAAAAGGGCGTATGCGTTTTTTCCTGAATATATTCAGGAAAAAACGCATACGCCCTTTTTGGCCAACCAAGCAACCTGGAAAGGCAAATCAGCGCTCCAAAGAAGTCTCGCTTCCCAGCGGGCAAAAGGGCCATGCGGAAAAAAGTGTCCAAACCAGAAATGCAGGACCGGCCATGGAGAAATGGGAGCCTTGCTACGCTGATGGGTGGGATGTAAATTGCCAACAGCCACTCTGGAGAAGTGTACGGTGTGTTCTGAAACATCTAAAAAACACAGCTTGGAGAGCATAGGGCACTTCCACTCATGGGCGTATAAATTGGGAAAACTAAAAATCAGCAAGACACAGGCACCCCAAAGTTTAGGGCTGCTCTGTTGACAAGACCCCCACTTCATTACACCTAAAATATCCTAGGAAAGAGAAAAATGGATAAAGAAGTTGTGGTCCTCATGTACAATGGAATATCACTCAGCCATGATATCAACGTCATAAGGCTAGTAGCAGCACGATGAGTGGATTTCGGTACGACGATTCTAAGTGAAATAAGTCACACAGAAAAAGACACTTATCATAAGATATCACTTATAGAGGGAATGTAAAAACCGCTACACTTGAACTGAATTACAAAAGAGAACAGAGTCACACGTTTAGGAAACACACTATGGCTGCTGAACGGGACAGGTGAGGTGGGGTGATGCATAAAACAAGGGTTTCAAATTAGCTCAGATACCGTTCCATAAACCCAATATGTAATAGACAAGACCTATTCCTTTTTCAGTGTACTGGACTCAACACCCCCTATTCACCGCACAAGAATATATCTGACTAGTAAGAATCTTCAAACCTATGTATTGATATCTCTCTGTAAGTGAGGCAAGGGGGTGCAAAGCGGAATAAACACAGCCGTGAAAAGCAGCTAAACCCCATTATAAAAATAAATTACTTTTCAAAACCAGTGAAACAAAGACAGTGAAAGAGAGAGAAATTCTTACAAAATTCGTTCAGGGGCTGTGATGCAACCTGGATTGACCGTATCTAGACCCACAGCTGATTGAGACATAAGGGTGGACACTCTTGGGGCTGAGAGGTTCGGTGAGGTTGGGTGAGCCAACGCAGACCCTTTCAAGTAATACTGCATGGTACCCATCCCATGGGTCCCAAATCTCCAGGTTCAAGGGCATCTTCCTACATCGAAAACAGGCATGAGAAACCCAGAAGATGGTACACCGTGTGATTGGGAAAGGTTTCTAAAACGCACCTCATTTCTCATCTCCTTGGCTCGGGTTCGCCATTCCAGCCGATTTACTAGCCATCTCCCTCCTTGGAGAATCAGCACCTTTAACCTCCTGTTCCGTACAGGTTGCAATTTGTCCTGAGGATGAACGGGAAGAGGGGGAACCAATGAGAGACTAGCTCTAGGGGTTGGGACAGGCACAGGTCACTCTATTTTCCCATCAGGAAGAAGAATTAAGCACAAGCTCAGCCTGCCCCCCAGAACCAGAAGAGGGCCTGAAGCAATCCTGCGCTTTTGCGGCCAGCTCCCAAAAAAGCGAGTTGAAAAATGGAGCTCAGGGGCACTGCAATTCACAAACCTGCAGAGTTTTAAATGATACCTCTCGTCCACAAATATATTAAGGGAAGGCAACGAAGAGGCTTTGAAAGCAAGGCAGAATTGCAGGAAACAGGTTTCAGGAGGTAGATTCGAATCGCCTTGAAAGCACATGAAAAGCGGCAAAACGTGGACAATGATGCCCTTGGCCAAAAAGGGCGTATGCGTTTTTTCCTGAATATATTCAGGAAAAAACGCATACGCCCTTTTTGGCCAACCAAGCAACCTGGAAAGGCAAATCAGCGCTCCAAAGAAGTCTCGCTTCCCAGCGGGCAAAAGGGCCATGCGGAAAAAAGTGTCCAAACCAGAAATGCAGGACCGGCCATGGAGAAATGGGAGCCTTGCTACGCTGATGGGTGGGATGTAAATTGCCAACAGCCACTCTGGAGAAGTGTACGGTGTGTTCTGAAACATCTAAAAAACACAGCTTGGAGAGCAGAGGGCACTTCCACTCATGGGCGTATAAATTGGGAAAACTAAAAATCAGCAAGACACAGGCACCCCAAATTTTAGGGCTGCTCTGTTGACAAGAACCCCCACTTCATTACACCTTAAATATCCTAGGAAAGAGAAAAATGGATAAAGAAGTTTTGGTCCTCATGTACAATGGAATATCACTCAGCCATGAAATCAACGTCATAAGGCTAGTAGCAGCACGATGAGTGGATTTAGGAACGACGATTCTAAGTGAAATAAGTCACACAGAAAAAGACACTTATCATAAGATATCACTTAGAGAGGGAATGTAAAAACCGCTACACTTGAACTGAATTACAAAAGAGAACAGAGTCACACGTTTAGGAAACACACTATGGCTGCTGAACGGGACAGGTGAGGTGGGGTGATGCATAAAACAAGGGTTTCAAATTAGCTCAGATACCGTTCCATAAACCCAATATGTAATAGACAAGACCTATTCCTTTTTCAGTGTACTGGACTCAACACCCCCTATTCACCGCACAAGAATATATCTGACTAGTAAGAATCTTCAAACCTATGTATTGATATCTCTCTGTAAGTGAGGCAAGGGGGTGTAAAGCGGCATAAACACAGCCGTGAAAAGCAGCTAAACCCCATTATAAAAATAACTTACTTTTCAAAACCAGTGAAACAAAGACAGTGAAAGAGAGAGAAATTCTTACAAAATTCGTTCAGGGGCTGTGATGCAACCTGGATTGACCATATCTAGACCCACAGCTGATTGAGACATAAGGGTGGACACTCTTGGGGCTGAGAGGTTCGGTGAGGTTGGGTGAGCCAACGCAGACCCTTTCAAGTAATACTGCATGGTACCCATCCCATGGGTCCCAAATCTCCAGGTTCAAGGGCATCTTCCTACATCGAAAACAGGCATGAGAAACCCAGAAGATGGTACACCGTGTGATCGGGAAAGGTTTCTAAAACGCACCTCATTTCTCATCTCCTTGGCTCGGGTTCGCCATTCCAGCCGATTTACTAGCCATCTCCCTCCTTGGAGAATCAGCACCTTTAACCTCCTGTTCCGTACAGGTTGCAATTTGTCCTGAGGATGAACGGGAAGAGGGGGAACCAATGAGAGACTAGCTCTAGGGGTTGGGACAGGCACAGGTCACTCTATTTTCCCATCAGGAAGAAGAATTAAGCACAAGCTCAGCCTGCCCCCCAGAACCAGAAGAGGGCCTGAAGCAATCCTGCGCTTTTGCGGCCAGCTCCCAAAAAAGCCAGTTGAAAAATGGAGCTCAGGGGCACTGCAATTCACAAACCTGCAGAGTTTTAAATGATACCTCTCGTCCACAAATATATTAAGGGAAGGCAACGAAGAGGCTTTGAAAGCAAGGCTGAATTGCAGGAAACAGATTTCAGGAGGTAGATTCGAATCGCCTTGAAAGCACATGAAAAGCGGCAAAACGTGGACAATGATGCCCTTGGCCAAAAAGGGCGTATGCGTTTTTTCCTGAATATATTCAGGAAAAAACGCATACGCCCTTTTTGGCCAACCAAGCAACCTGGAAAGGCAAATCAGCGCTCCAAAGAAGTCTCGCTTCCCAGCGGGCAAAAGGGCCATGCGGAAAAAAGTGTCCAAACCAGAAATGCAGGACCGGCCATGGAGAAATGGGAGCCTTGCTACGCTGATGGGTGGGATGTAAATTGCCAACAGCCACTCTGGAGAAGTGTACGGTGTGTTCTGAAACATCTAAAAAACACAGCTTGGAGAGCATAGGGCACTTCCACTCATGGGCGTATAAATTGGGAAAACTAAAAATCAGCAAGACACAGGCACCCCAAAGTTTAGGGCTGCTCTGTTGACAAGAACCCCCACTTCATTACACCTTAAATATCCTAGGAAAGAGAAAAATGGATAAAGAAGTTGTGGTCCTCATGTACAATGGAATATCACTCAGCCATGAAATCAACGTCATAAGGCTAGTAGCAGCACGATGAGTGGATTTAGGTACGACGATTCTAAGTGAAATAAGTCACACAGAAAAAGACACTTATCATAAGATATCACTTAGAGAGGGAATGTAAAAACCGCTACACTTGAACTGAATTACAAAAGAGAACAGAATCACACGTTTAGAAAACACACTATGGCTGCTGAACGGGACAGGTGAGGTGGGGTGATGCATAAAACAAGGGTTTCAAATTAGCTCAGATACCGTTCCATAAACCCAATATGTAATAGACAAGACCTATTCCTTTTTCAGTGACCTGGACTCAACACCCCCTATTCACCGCACAAGAATATATCTGACTAGTAAGAATCTTCAAACCTATGTATTGATACCTCTCTGTAAGTGAGTCAAGGGGGTGTAAAGCGGCATAAACACAGCCGTGAAAAACAGCTAAACCCCATTATAAAAATAAATTACTTTTCAAAACCAGTGAAACAAAGACAGTGAAAGAGAGAGAAATTCTTACAAAATTCGTTCAGGGGCTGTGATGCAACCTGGATTGACCGTATCTAGACCCACAGCTGATTGAGACATAAGGGTGGACACTCTTGGGACTTAGAGTTTCGGTGAGGTTGGGTGAGCCAACGCAGACCCTTTCAAGTAATACTGCATGGTACCCATCCCACGGGTCCCAAATCTCCAGGTTCAAGGCCATCTTCCTACATCGAAAACAGGCATGAGAAACCCAGAAGATGGTACACCGTGTGATCGGGAAAGGTTTCTAAAACGCACCTCATTTCTCATCTCCTTGGCTCGGGTTCGCCATTCCAGCCGATTTACTAGCCATCTCCCTCCTTGGAGAATCAGCACCTTTAACCTCCTGTTCCGTACAGGTTGCAATTTGTCCTGAGGATGAACGGGAAGAGGGGGAACCAATGAGAGACTAGCTCTAGGGGTTGGGACAGGCACAGGTCACTCTATTTTCCCATCAGGAAGAAGAATTAAGCACAAGCTCAGCCTGCCCCCCAGAACCAGAAGAGGGCCTGAAGCAATCCTGCGCTTTTGCGGCCAGCTCCCAAAAAAGCCAGTTGAAAAATGGAGCTCAGGGGCACTGCAATTCACAAACCTGCAGAGTTTTAAATGATACCTCTCGTCCACAAATATATTAAGGGAAGGCAACGAAGAGGCTTTGAAAGCAAGGCAGAATTGCAGGAAACAGATTTCAGGAGGTAGATTCGAATCGCCTTGAAAGCACATGAAAAGCGGCAAAACGTGGACAATGATGCCCTTGGCCAAAAAGGGCGTATGCGTTTTTTCCTGAATATATTCAGGAAAAAACGCATACGCCCTTTTTGGCCAACCAAGCAACCTGGAAAGGCAAATCAGCGCTCCAAAGAAGTCTCGCTTCCCAGCGGGCAAAAGGGCCATGCGGAAAAAAGTGTCCAAATCAGAAATGCAGGACCGGCCATGGAGAAATGGGAGCCTTGCTACGCTGATGGGTGGGATGTAAATTGCCAACAGCCACTCTGGAGAAGTGTACGGTGTGTTCTGAAACATCTAAAAAACACAGCTTGGAGAGCATAGGGCACTTCCACTCCTGGGCGTATAAATTGGGAAAACTAAAAATCAGCAAGACACAGGCACCCCAAAGTTTAGGGCTGCTCTGTTGACAAGAACCCCCACTTCATTACACCTTAAATATCCTAGGAAAGAGAAAAATGGATAAAGAAGTTGTGGTCCTCATGTACAATGGAATATCACTCAGCCATGAAATCAACGTCATAAGGCTAGTAGCAGCATGATGAGTGGATTTAGGTACGACGATTCTAAGTGAAATAAGTCACACAGAAAAAGACACTTATCATAAGATATCACTTAGAGAGGGAATGTAAAAACCGCTACACTTGAACTGAATTACAAAAGAGAACAGAATCACACGTTTAGAAAACACACTATGGCTGCTGAACGGGACAGGTGAGGTGGGGTGATGCATAAAACAAGGGTTTCAAATTAGCTCAGATACCGTTCCATAAACCCAATATGTAATAGACAAGACCTATTCCTTTTTCAGTGACCTGGACTCAACACCCCCTATTCACCGCACAAGAATATATCTGACTAGTAAGAATCTTCAAACCTATGTATTGATATCTCTCTGTAAGTGAGTCAAGGGGGTGTAAAGCGGCATAAACACAGCCGTGAAAAACAGCTAAACCCCATTATAAAAATAAGTTACTTTTCAAAACCAGTGAAACAAAGACAGTGAAAGAGAGAGAAATTCTTACAAAATTCGTTCAGGGGTTGTGATGCAACCTGGATTGACCATATCTAGACCCACAGCTGATTGAGACATAAGGGTGGACACTCTTGGGGCTGAGAGGTTCGGTGAGGTTGGGTGAGCCAACGCAGACCCTTTCAAGTAATACTGCATGGTACCCATCCCACGGGTCCCAAATCTCCAGGTTCAAGGCCATCTTCCTACATCGAAAACAGGCATGAGAAACCCAGAAGATGGTACACCGTGTGATCGGGAAAGGTTTCTAAAACGCACCTCATTTCTCATCTCCTTGGCTCGGGTTCGCCATTCCAGCCGATTTACTAGCCATCTCCCTCCTTGGAGAATCAGCACCTTTAACCTCCTGTTCCGTACAGGTTGCAATTTGTCCTGAGGATGAAGGGGAAGAGGGGGAACCAATGAGAGACTAGCTCTAGGGGTTGGGACAGGCACAGGTCACTCTATTTTCCCATCAGGAAGAAGAATTAAGCACAAGCTCAGCCTGCCCCCCAGAACCAGAAGAGGGCCTGAAGCAATCCTGCGCTTTTGCGGCCAGCTCCCAAAAAAGCCAGTTGAAAAATGGAGCTCAGGGGCACTGCAATTCACAAACCTGCAGAGTTTTAAATGATACCTCTCGTCCACAAATATATTAAGGGAAGGCAACGAAGACGCTTTGAAAGCAAGGCAGAATTGCAGGAAACAGATTTCAGGAGGTAGATTCGAATCGCCTTGAAAGCACATGAAAAGCGGCAAAACGTGGACAATGATGCCCTTGGCCAAAAAGGGCGTATGCGTTTTTTCCTGAATATATTCAGGAAAAAACGCATACGCCCTTTTTGGCCAACCAAGCAACCTGGAAAGGCCAATCAGCGCTCCAAAGAAGTCTCGCTTCCCAGCGGGCAAAAGGGCCATGCGGAAAAAAGTGTCCAAACCAGAAATGCAGGACCGGCCATGGAGAAATGGGAGCCTTGCTACGCTGATGGGTGGGATGTAAATTGCCAACAGCCACTCTGGAGAAGTGTACGGTGTGTTCTGAAACATCTAAAAAACACAGCTTGGAGAGCAGAGGGAACTTCCACTCATGGGCGTATAAATTGGGAAAACTAAAAATCAGCAAGACACAGGCACCCCAAAGTTTAGGGCTGCTCTGTTGACAAGAACCCCCACTTCATTACACCTTAAATATCCTAGGAAAGAGAAAAATGGATAAAGAAGTTGTGGTCCTCATGTACAATGGAATATCACTCAGCCATGAAATCAACGTCATAAGGCTAGTAGCAGCACGATGAGTGGATTTAGGTATGACGATTCTAAGTGAAATAAATCACACAGAAAAAGACACTTATCCTAAGATATCACTTAGAGAGGGAATGTAAAAACCGCTACACTTGAACTGAATTACAAAACAGAACAGAGTCACACGTTTAGGAAACACACTATGGCTGCTGAACGGGACAGGTGAGGTGGGGTGATGCATAAAACAAGGGTTTCAAATTAGCTCAGATACCGTTCCATAAACCCAATATGTAATAGACAAGACCTATCCCTTTTTCAGTGTACTGGACTCAACACCCCCTATTCACCGCACAAGAATATATCTGACTAGTAAGAATCTTCAAACCTATGTATTGATATCTCTCTGTAAGTGAGTCAAGGGGGTGCAAAGCGTCATAAACACAGCCGTGAAAAGCAGCTAAACCTCATTATAAAAATAACTTACTTTTCAAAACCAGTGAAACAAAGACAGTGAAAGAGAGAGAAATTCTTACAAAATTCGTTCAGGGGCTGTGATGCAACCTGGATTGACCATATCTAGACCCACAGCTGATTGAGACATAAGGTTGGACACTCTTGGGGCTGAGAGGTTCGGTGAGGTTGGGTGAGCCAACGCAGACCCTTTCAAGTAATACTGCATGGTACCCATCCCATGGGTCCCAAATCTCCAGGTTCAAGGGCATCTTCCTACATCGAAAACAGGCATGAGAAACCCAGAAGATGGTACACCGTGTGATCGGGAAAGGTTTCTAAAACGCACCTCATTTCTCATCTCCTTGGCTCGGGTTCGCCATTCCAGCCGATTTACTAGCCATCTCCCTCCTTGGAGAATCAGCACCTTTAACCTCCTGTTCCGTACAGGTTGCAATTTGTCCTGAGGATGAACGGGAAGAGGGGGAACCAATGAGAGACTAGCTCTAGGGGTTGGGACAGGCACAGGTCACTCTATTTTCCCATCAGGAAGAAGAATTAAGCACAAGCTCAGCCTGCCCCCCAGAACCAGAAGAGGGCCTGAAGCAATCCTGCGCTTTTGCGGCCAGCTCCCAAAAAAGCGAGTTGAAAAATGGAGCTCAGGGGCACTGCAATTCACAAACCTGCAGAGTTTTAAATGATACCTCTCGTCCACAAATATATAAAGGGAAGGCAACGAAGACGCTTTGAAAGCAAGGCAGAATTGAAGGAAACAGATTTCAGGAGGTAGATTCGAATCGCCTTGAAAGCACATGAAAAGCGGCAAAACGTGGACAATGATGCCCTTGGCCAAAAAGGGCGTATGCGTTTTTTCCTGAATATATTCAGGAAAAAACGCATACGCCCTTTTTGGCCAACCAAGCAACCTGGAAAGGCAAATCAGCGCTCCAAAGAAGTCTCGCTTCCCAGCGGGCAAAAGGGCCATGCGGAAAAAAGTGTCCAAACCAGAAATGCAGGACCGGCCATGGAGAAATGGGAGCCTTGCTACGCTGATGGGTGGGATGTAAATTGCCAACAGCCACTCTGGAGAAGTGTACGGTGTGTTCTGAAACATCTAAAAAACACAGCTTGGAGAGCAGAGGGAACTTCCACTCATGTGCGTATAAATTGGGAAAACTAAAAATCAGCAAGACACAGGCACCCCAAAGTTTAGGGCTGCTCTGTTGACAAGAACCCCCACTTCATTACACCTTAAATATCCTAGGAAAGAGAAAAATGGATAAAGAAGTTGTGGTCCTCATGTACAGTGGAATATCTCTCAGCCATGAAATCAACGTCATAAGGCTAGTAGCAGCACGATGAGTGGATTTAGGTACGACAATTCTAAGTGAAATAAGTCACACAGAAAAAGACACTTATCATAAGATATCACTTATAGAGGGAATGTAAAAACCGCTACACTTGAACTGAATTACAAAAGAGAACAGAGTCACACGTTTAGGAAACACACTATGGCTGCTGAACGGGACAGGTGAGGTGGGGTGATGCATAAAACAAGGGTTTCAAATTAGCTCAGATACCGTTCCATAAACCCAATATGTAATAGACAAGACCTATTCCTTTTTCAGTGTACTGGACTCAACACCCCCTATTCACCGCACAAGAATATATCTGACTAGTAAGAATCTTCAAACCTATGTATTGATATCTCTCTGTAAGTGAGTCAAGGGGGTGCAAAGCGGAATAAACACAGCCGTGAAAAGCAGCTAAACCCCATTATAAAAATAAATTACTTTTCAAAACCAGTGAAACAAAGACAGTGAAAGAGAGAGAAATTCTTACAAAATTCGTTCAGGGGCTGTGATGCAACCTGGATTGACCGTATCTAGACCCACAGCTGATTGAGACATAAGGGTGGACACTCTTGGGGCTGAGAGGTTCGGTGAGGTTGGGTGAGCCAACGCAGACCCTTTCAAGTAATACTGCATGGTACCCATCCCATGGGTCCCAAATCTCCAGGTTCAAGGGCATCTTCCTACATCGAAAACAGGCATGAGAAACCCAGAAGATGGTACACCGTGTGATTGGGAAAGGTTTCAAAAACGCACCTCATTTCTCATCTCCTTGGCTCGGGTTCGCCATTCCAGCCGATTTACTAGCCATCTCCCTCCTTGGAGAATCAGCACCTTTAACCTCCTGTTCCGTACAGGTTGCAATTTGTCCTGAGGATGAACGGGAAGAGGGGGAACCAATGAGAGACTAGCTCTAGGGGTTGGGACAGGCACAGGTCACTCTATTTTCCCATCAGGAAGAAGAATTAAGCACAAGCTCAGCCTGCCCCCCAGAACCAGAAGAGGGCCTGAAGCAATCCTGCGCTTTTGCGGCCAGCTCCCAAAAAAGCGAGTTGAAAAATGGAGCTCAGGGGCACTGCAATTCACAAACCTGCAGAGTTTTAAATGATACCTCTCGTCCACAAATATATTAAGGGAAGGCAACGAAGAGGCTTTGAAAGCAAGGCAGAATTGCAGGAAACAGGTTTCAGGAGGTAGATTCGAATCGCCTTGAAAGCACATGAAAAGCGGCAAAACGTGGACAATGATGCCCTTGGCCAAAAAGGGCGTATGCGTTTTTTCCTGAATATATTCAGGAAAAAACGCATACGCCCTTTTTGGCCAACCAAGCAACCTGGAAAGGCAAATCAGCGCTCCAAAGAAGTCTCGCTTCCCAGCGGGCAAAAGGGCCATGCGGAAAAAAGTGTCCAAACCAGAAATGCAGGACCGGCCATGGAGAAATGGGAGCCTTGCTACGCTGATGGGTGGGATGTAAATTGCCAACAGCCACTCTGGAGAAGTGTACGGTGTGTTCTGAAACATCTAAAAAACACAGCTTGGAGAGCAGAGGGCACTTCCACTCATGGGCGTATAAATTGGGAAAACTAAAAATCAGCAAGACACAGGCACCCCAAATTTTAGGGCTGCTCTGTTGACAAGAACCCCCACTTCATTACACCTTAAATATCCTAGGAAAGAGAAAAATGGATAAAGAAGTTTTGGTCCTCATGTACAATGGAATATCACTCAGCCATGAAATCAACGTCATAAGGCTAGTAGCAGCACGATGAGTGGATTTAGGAACGACGATTCTAAGTGAAATAAGTCACACAGAAAAAGACACTTATCATAAGATATCACTTAGAGAGGGAATGTAAAAACCGCTACACTTGAACTGAATTACAAAAGAGAACAGAGTCACACGTTTAGGAAACACACTATGGCTGCTGAACGGGACAGGTGAGGTGGGGTGATGCATAAAACAAGGGTTTCAAATTAGCTCAGATACCGTTCCATAAACCCAATATGTAATAGACAAGACCTATTCCTTTTTCAGTGTACTGGACTCAACACCCCCTATTCACCGCACAAGAATATATCTGACTAGTAAGAATCTTCAAACCTATGTATTGATATCTCTCTGTAAGTGAGGCAAGGGGGTGTAAAGCGGCATAAACACAGCCGTGAAAAGCAGCTAAACCCCATTATAAAAATAACTTACTTTTCAAAACCAGTGAAACAAAGACAGTGAAAGAGAGAGAAATTCTTACAAAATTCGTTCAGGGGCTGTGATGCAACCTGGATTGACCATATCTAGACCCACAGCTGATTGAGACATAAGGGTGGACACTCTTGGGGCTGAGAGGTTCGGTGAGGTTGGGTGAGCCAACGCAGACCCTTTCAAGTAATACTGCATGGTACCCATCCCATGGGTCCCAAATCTCCAGGTTCAAGGGCATCTTCCTACATCGAAAACAGGCATGAGAAACCCAGAAGATGGTACACCGTGTGATCGGGAAAGGTTTCTAAAACGCACCTCATTTCTCATCTCCTTGGCTCGGGTTCGCCATTCCAGCCGATTTACTAGCCATCTCCCTCCTTGGAGAATCAGCACCTTTAACCTCCTGTTCCGTACAGGTTGCAATTTGTCCTGAGGATGAACGGGAAGAGGGGGAACCAATGAGAGACTAGCTCTAGGGGTTGGGACAGGCACAGGTCACTCTATTTTCCCATCAGGAAGAAGAATTAAGCACAAGCTCAGCCTGCCCCCCAGAACCAGAAGAGGGCCTGAAGCAATCCTGCGCTTTTGCGGCCAGCTCCCAAAAAAGCCAGTTGAAAAATGGAGCTCAGGGGCACTGCAATTCACAAACCTGCAGAGTTTTAAATGATACCTCTCGTCCACAAATATATTAAGGGAAGGCAACGAAGAGGCTTTGAAAGCAAGGCAGAATTGCAGGAAACAGATTTCAGGAGGTAGATTCGAATCGCCTTGAAAGCACATGAAAAGCGGCAAAACGTGGACAATGATGCCCTTGGCCAAAAAGGGCGTATGCGTTTTTTCCTGAATATATTCAGGAAAAAACGCATACGCCCTTTTTGGCCAACCAAGCAACCTGGAAAGGCAAATCAGCGCTCCAAAGAAGTCTCGCTTCCCAGCGGGCAAAAGGGCCATGCGGAAAAAAGTGTCCAAACCAGAAATGCAGGACCGGCCATGGAGAAATGGGAGCCTTGCTACGCTGATGGGTGGGATGTAAATTGCCAACAGCCACTCTGGAGAAGTGTACGGTGTGTTCTGAAACATCTAAAAAACACAGCTTGGAGAGCATAGGGCACTTCCACTCATGGGCGTATAAATTGGGAAAACTAAAAATCAGCAAGACACAGGCACCCCAAAGTTTAGGGCTGCTCTGTTGACAAGAACCCCCACTTCATTACACCTTAAATATCCTAGGAAAGAGAAAAATGGATAAAGAAGTTGTGGTCCTCATGTACAATGGAATATCACTCAGCCATGAAATCAACGTCATAAGGCTAGTAGCAGCACGATGAGTGGATTTAGGTACGACGATTCTAAGTGAAATAAGTCACACAGAAAAAGACACTTATCATAAGATATCACTTAGAGAGGGAATGTAAAAACCGCTACACTTGAACTGAATTACAAAAGAGAACAGAATCACACGTTTAGAAAACACACTATGGCTGCTGAACGGGACAGGTGAGGTGGGGTGATGCATAAAACAAGGGTTTCAAATTAGCTCAGATACCGTTCCATAAACCCAATATGTAATAGACAAGACCTATTCCTTTTTCAGTGACCTGGACTCAACACCCCCTATTCACCGCACAAGAATATATCTGACTAGTAAGAATCTTCAAACCTATGTATTGATACCTCTCTGTAAGTGAGTCAAGGGGGTGTAAAGCGGCATAAACACAGCCGTGAAAAACAGCTAAACCCCATTATAAAAATAAATTACTTTTCAAAACCAGTGAAACAAAGACAGTGAAAGAGAGAGAAATTCTTACAAAATTCGTTCAGGGGCTGTGATGCAACCTGGATTGACCGTATCTAGACCCACAGCTGATTGAGACATAAGGGTGGACACTCTTGGGACTTAGAGTTTCGGTGAGGTTGGGTGAGCCAACGCAGACCCTTTCAAGTAATACTGCATGGTACCCATCCCACGGGTCCCAAATCTCCAGGTTCAAGGCCATCTTCCTACATCGAAAACAGGCATGAGAAACCCAGAAGATGGTACACCGTGTGATCGGGAAAGGTTTCTAAAACGCACCTCATTTCTCATCTCCTTGGCTCGGGTTCGCCATTCCAGCCGATTTACTAGCCATCTCCCTCCTTGGAGAATCAGCACCTTTAACCTCCTGTTCCGTACAGGTTGCAATTTGTCCTGAGGATGAACGGGAAGAGGGGGAACCAATGAGAGACTAGCTCTAGGGGTTGGGACAGGCACAGGTCACTCTATTTTCCCATCAGGAAGAAGAATTAAGCACAAGCTCAGCCTGCCCCCCAGAACCAGAAGAGGGCCTGAAGCAATCCTGCGCTTTTGCGGCCAGCTCCCAAAAAAGCCAGTTGAAAAATGGAGCTCAGGGGCACTGCAATTCACAAACCTGCAGAGTTTTAAATGATACCTCTCGTCCACAAATATATTAAGGGAAGGCAACGAAGAGGCTTTGAAAGCAAGGCAGAATTGCAGGAAACAGATTTCAGGAGGTAGATTCGAATCGCCTTGAAAGCACATGAAAAGCGGCAAAACGTGGACAATGATGCCCTTGGCCAAAAAGGGCGTATGCGTTTTTTCCTGAATATATTCAGGAAAAAACGCATACGCCCTTTTTGGCCAACCAAGCAACCTGGAAAGGCAAATCAGCGCTCCAAAGAAGTCTCGCTTCCCAGCGGGCAAAAGGGCCATGCGGAAAAAAGTGTCCAAATCAGAAATGCAGGACCGGCCATGGAGAAATGGGAGCCTTGCTACGCTGATGGGTGGGATGTAAATTGCCAACAGCCACTCTGGAGAAGTGTACGGTGTGTTCTGAAACATCTAAAAAACACAGCTTGGAGAGCATAGGGCACTTCCACTCATGGGCGTATAAATTGGGAAAACTAAAAATCAGCAAGACACAGGCACCCCAAAGTTTAGGGCTGCTCTGTTGACAAGAACCCCCACTTCATTACACCTTAAATATCCTAGGAAAGAGAAAAATGGATAAAGAAGTTGTGGTCCTCATGTACAATGGAATATCACTCAGCCATGAAATCAACGTCATAAGGCTAGTAGCAGCATGATGAGTGGATTTAGGTACGACGATTCTAAGTGAAATAAGTCACACAGAAAAAGACACTTATCATAAGATATCACTTAGAGAGGGAATGTAAAAACCGCTACACTTGAACTGAATTACAAAAGAGAACAGAATCACACGTTTAGAAAACACACTATGGCTGCTGAACGGGACAGGTGAGGTGGGGTGATGCATAAAACAAGGGTTTCAAATTAGCTCAGATACCGTTCCATAAACCCAATATGTAATAGACAAGACCTATTCCTTTTTCAGTGACCTGGACTCAACACCCCCTATTCACCGCACAAGAATATATCTGACTAGTAAGAATCTTCAAACCTATGTATTGATATCTCTCTGTAAGTGAGTCAAGGGGGTGTAAAGCGGCATAAACACAGCCGTGAAAAACAGCTAAACCCCATTATAAAAATAACTTACTTTTCAAAACCAGTGAAACAAAGACAGTGAAAGAGAGAGAAATTCTTACAAAATTCGTTCAGGGGTTGTGATGCAACCTGGATTGACCATATCTAGACCCACAGCTGATTGAGACATAAGGGTGGACACTCTTGGGGCTGAGAGGTTCGGTGAGGTTGGGTGAGCCAACGCAGACCCTTTCAAGTAATACTGCATGGTACCCATCCCACGGGTCCCAAATCTCCAGGTTCAAGGCCATCTTCCTACATCGAAAACAGGCATGAGAAACCCAGAAGATGGTACACCGTGTGATCGGGAAAGGTTTCTAAAACGCACCTCATTTCTCATCTCCTTGGCTCGGGTTCGCCATTCCAGCCGATTTACTAGCCATCTCCCTCCTTGGAGAATCAGCACCTTTAACCTCCTGTTCCGTACAGGTTGCAATTTGTCCTGAGGATGAAGGGGAAGAGGGGGAACCAATGAGAGACTAGCTCTAGGGGTTGGGACAGGCACAGGTCACTCTATTTTCCCATCAGGAAGAAGAATTAAGCACAAGCTCAGCCTGCCCCCCAGAACCAGAAGAGGGCCTGAAGCAATCCTGCGCTTTTGCGGCCAGCTCCCAAAAAAGCCAGTTGAAAAATGGAGCTCAGGGGCACTGCAATTCACAAACCTGCAGAGTTTTAAATGATACCTCTCGTCCACAAATATATTAAGGGAAGGCAACGAAGACGCTTTGAAAGCAAGGCAGAATTGCAGGAAACAGATTTCAGGAGGTAGATTCGAATCGCCTTGAAAGCACATGAAAAGCGGCAAAACGTGGACAATGATGCCCTTGGCCAAAAAGGGCGTATGCGTTTTTTCCTGAATATATTCAGGAAAAAACGCATACGCCCTTTTTGGCCAACCAAGCAACCTGGAAAGGCCAATCAGCGCTCCAAAGAAGTCTCGCTTCCCAGCGGGCAAAAGGGCCATGCGGAAAAAAGTGTCCAAACCAGAAATGCAGGACCGGCCATGGAGAAATGGGAGCCTTGCTACGCTGATGGGTGGGATGTAAATTGCCAACAGCCACTCTGGAGAAGTGTACGGTGTGTTCTGAAACATCTAAAAAACACAGCTTGGAGAGCAGAGGGAACTTCCACTCATGGGCGTATAAATTGGGAAAACTAAAAATCAGCAAGACACAGGCACCCCAAAGTTTAGGGCTGCTCTGTTGACAAGAACCCCCACTTCATTACACCTTAAATATCCTAGGAAAGAGAAAAATGGATAAAGAAGTTGTGGTCCTCATGTACAATGGAATATCACTCAGCCATGAAATCAACGTCATAAGGCTAGTAGCAGCACGATGAGTGGATTTAGGTACGACAATTCTAAGTGAAATAAGTCACACAGAAAAAGACACTTATCATAAGATATCACTTATAGAGGGAATGTAAAAACCTCTACACTTGAACTGAATTACAAAAGAGAACAGAGTCACACGTTTAGGAAACACACTATGGCTGCTGAACGGGACAGGTGAGGTGGGGTGATGCATAAAACAAGGGTTTCAAATTAGCTCAGATACCGTTCCATAAACCCAATATGTAATAGACAAGACCTATTCCTTTTTCAGTGTACTGGACTCAACACCCCCTATTCACTGCACAAGAATATATCTGACTAGTAAGAATCTTCAAACCTATGTATTGATATCTCTCTGTAAGTGAGGCAAGGGGGTGTAAAGCGGCATAAACACAGCCGTGAAAAGCAGCTAAACCCCATTATAAAAATAACTTACTTTTCAAAACCAGTGAAACAAAGACAGTGAAAGAGAGAGAAATTCTTACAAAATTCGTTCAGGGGCTGTGATGCAACCTGGATTGACCATATCTAGACCCACAGCTGATTGAGACATAAGGGTGGACACTCTTGGGGCTGAGAGGTTCGGTGAGGTTGGGTGAGCCAACGCAGACCCTTTCAAGTAATACTGCATGTTACCCATCCCACGGGTCCCAAATCTCCAGGTTCAAGGCCATCTTCCTACATCGAAAACAGGCATGAGAAACCCAGAAGATGGTACACCGTGTGATCGGGAAAGGTTTCTAAAACGCACCTCATTTCTCATCTCCTTGGCTCGGGTTCGCCATTCCAGCCGATTTACTAGCCATCTCCCTCCTTGGAGAATCAGCACCTTTAACCTCCTGTTCCGTACAGGTTGCAATTTGTCCTGAGGATGAAGGGGAAGAGGGGGAACCAATGAGAGACTAGCTCTAGGGGTTGGGACAGGCACAGGTCACTCTATTTTCCCATCAGGAAGAAGAATTAAGCACAAGCTCAGCCTGCCCCCCAGAACCAGAAGAGGGCCTGAAGCAATCCTGCCCTTTTGCGGCCAGCTCCCAAAAATGCGAGTTGAAAAATGGAGCTCAGGGGCACTGCAATTCACAAACCTGCAGAGTTTTAAATGATACGTCTCGTCCACAGATATATTAAGGGAAGGCAACGAAGAGGCTTTGAAAGCAAGGCAGAATTGCAGGAAACAGATTTCAGGAGGTAGATTCGAATCGCCTTGAAAGCACATGAAAAGCGGCAAAACGTGGACAATGATGCCCTTGGCCAAAAAGGGCGTATGCGTTTTTTCCTGAATATATTCAGGAAAAAACGCATACGCCCTTTTTGGCCAACCAAGCAACCTGGAAAGGCAAATCAGCGCTCCAAAGAAGTCTCGCTTCCCAGCGGGCAAAAGGGCCATGCGGAAAAAAGTGTCCAAACCAGAAATGCAGGACCGGCCATGGAGAAATGGGAGCCTTGCTACGCTGATGGGTGGGATGTAAATTGCCAACAGCCACTCTGGAGAAGTGTACGGTGTGTTCTGAAACATCTAAAAAACACAGCTTGGAGAGCATAGGGCACTTCCACTCATGGGCGTATAAATTGGGAAAACTAAAAATCAGCAAGACACAGGCACCCCAAAGTTTAGGGCTGCTCTGTTGACAAGAACCCCCACTTCATTACACCTAAAATATCCTAGGAAAGAGAAAAATGGATAAAGAAGTTGTGGTCCTCATGTACAATGGAATATCACTCAGCCATGATATCAACGTCATAAGGCTAGTAGCAGCACGATGAGTGGATTTAGGTACGACGATTCTAAGTGAAATAAGTCACACAGAAAAAGACACTTATCATAAGATATCACTTATAGAGGGAATGTAAAAACCGCTACACTTGAACTGAATTGCAAAACAGAACAGAGTCACACGTTTAGAAAATACACTATGGCTGCTGAACGGGAAAGGTGAGGTGGGGTGATGCATAAAACAAGGGTTTCAAATTAGCTCCGATACCATTCCATAAACCCAATATGTAAGAGACAAGACCTATTCCTTTTTCAGTGACCTGGACTCAACACCCCCTATTCACCGCACAAGAATATATCTGACTAGTAAGAATCTTCAAACCTATGTCTTGATATATCTCTGTAAGTGAGTCAAGGGGTTGTAAAGCGGCATAAACTCAGCCGTGAAAAGCAGCTAAACCCCATTATAAAAATAAATTACTTTTCAAAACCAGTGAAACAAAGACAGTGAAAGAGAGAGAAATTCTTACAAAATTCGTTCAGGGGCTGTGATGCAACCTGGATTGACCATATCTAGACCCACAGCTGATTGAGACATAAGGGTGGACACTCTTGGGGCTGAGAGGTTCGGTGAGGTTGGGTGAGCCAACGCAGACCCTTTCAAGTAATACTGCATGGTACCCATCCCACGGGTCCCAAATCTCCAGGTTCAAGGCCATCTTCCTACATCGAAAACAGGCATGAGAAACCCAGAAGATGGTACACCGTGTGATCGGGAAAGGTTTCTAAAACGCACCTCATTTCTCATCTCCTTGGCTCGGGTTCGCCATTCCAGCCGATTTACTAGCCATCTCCCTCCTTGGAATATCAGCACCTTTAACCTCCTGTTCCGTACAGGTTGCAATTTGTCCTGAGGATGAAGGGGAAGAGGGGGAACCAATGAGAGACTAGCTCTAGGGGTTGGGACAGGCACAGGTCACTCTATTTTCCCATCAGGAAGAAGAATTAAGCACAAGCTCAGCCTGCCCCCCAGAACCAGAAGAGGGCCTGAAGCAATCCTGCGCTTTTGCGGCCAGCTCCCAAAAAAGCCAGTTGAAAAATGGAGCTCAGGGGCACTGCAATTCACAAACCTGCAGAGTTTTAAATGATACCTCTCGTCCACAAATATATTAAGGGAAGGCAACGAAGACGCTTTGAAAGCAAGGCAGAATTGCAGGAAACAGATTTCAGGAGGTAGATTCGAATCGCCTTGAAAGCACATGAAAAGCGGCAAAACGTGGACAATGATGCCCTTGGCCAAAAAGGGCGTATGCGTTTTTTCCTGAATATATTCAGGAAAAAACGCATACGCCCTTTTTGGCCAACCAAGCAACCTGGAAAGGCCAATCAGCGCTCCAAAGAAGTCTCGCTTCCCAGCGGGCAAAAGGGCCATGCGGAAAAAAGTGTCCAAACCAGAAATGCAGGACCGGCCATGGAGAAATGGGAGCCTTGCTACGCTGATGGGTGGGATGTAAATTGCCAACAGCCACTCTGGAGAAGTGTACGGTGTGTTCTGAAACATCTAAAAAACACAGCTTGGAGAGCATAGGGCACTTCCACTCATGGGCGTATAAATTGGGAAAACTAAAAATCAGCAAGACATAGGCACCCCAAAGTTTAGGGCTGCTCTGTTGACAAGAACCCCCACTTCATTACACCTTAAATATCCTAGGAAAGAGAAAAATGGATAAAGAAGTTGTGGTCCTCATGTACAATGGAATATCACTCAGCCATGAAATCAACGTCATAAGGCTAGTAGCAGCACGATGAGTGGATTTAGGTACGACGATTCTAAGTGAAATAAGTCACACAGAAAAAGACACTTATCATAAGATATCACTTAGAGAGGGAATGTAAAAACCGCTACACTTGAACTGAATTACAAAAGAGAACAGAATCACACGTTTAGAAAACACACTATGGCTGCTGAACGGGACAGGTGAGGTGGGGTGATGCATAAAACAAGGGTTTCAAATTAGCTCAGATACCGTTCCATAAACCCAATATGTAATAGACAAGACCTATTCCTTTTTCAGTGACCTGGACTCAACACCCCCTATTCACCGCACAAGAATATATCTGACTAGTAAGAATCTTCAAACCTATGTATTGATATCTCTCTGTAAGTGAGTCAAGGGGGTGTAAAGCGGCATAAACACAGCCGTGAAAAACAGCTAAACCCCATTATAAAAATAACTTACTTTTCAAAACCAGTGAAACAAAGACAGTGAAAGAGAGAGAAATTCTTACAAAATTCGTTCAGGGGCTGTGATGCAACCTGGATTGACCATATCTAGACCCACAGCTGATTGAGACATAAGGGTGGACACTCTTGGGGCTGAGAGGTTCGGTGAGGTTGGGTGAGCCAACGCAGACCCTTTCAAGTAATACTGCATGGTACCCATCCCACGGGTCCCAAATCTCCAGGTTCAAGGCCATCTTCCTACATCGAAAACAGGCATGAGAAACCCAGAAGATGGTACACCGTGTGATCGGGAAAGGTTTCTAAAACGCACCTCATTTCTCATCTCCTTGGCTCGGGTTCGCCATTCCAGCCGATTTACTAGCCATCTCCCTCCTTGGAGAATCAGCACCTTTAACCTCCTGTTCCGTACAGGTTGCAATTTGTCCTGAGGATGAAGGGGAAGAGGGGGAACCAATGAGAGACTAGCTCTAGGGGTTGGGACAGGCACAGGTCACTCTATTTTCCCATCAGGAAGAAGAATTAAGCACAAGCTCAGCCTGCCCCCCAGAACCAGAAGAGGGCCTGAAGCAATCCTGCCCTTTTGCGGCCAGCTCCCAAAAAAGCGAGTTGAAAAATGGAGCTCAGGGGCACTGCAATTCACAAACCTGCAGAGTTTTAAATGATACGTCTCGTCCACAGATATATTAAGGGAAGGCAACGAAGAGGCTTTGAAAGCAAGGCAGAATTGCAGGAAACAGATTTCAGGAGGTAGATTCGAATCGCCTTGAAAGCACAAGAAAAGCGGCAAAACGTGGACAATGATGCCCTTGGCCAAAAAGGGCGTATGCGTTTTTTCCTGAATATATTCAGGAAAAAACGCATACGCCCTTTTTGGCCAACCAAGCAACCTGGAAAGGCAAATCAGCGCTCCAAAGAAGTCTCGCTTCCCAGCGGGCAAAAGGGCCATGCGGAAAAAAGTGTCCAAACCAGAAATGCAGGACCGGCCATGGAGAAATGGGAGCCTTGCTACGCTGATGGGTGGGATGTAAATTGCCAACAGCCACTCTGGAGAAGTGTACGGTGTGTTCTGAAACATCTAAAAAACACAGCTTGGAGAGCATAGGGCACTTCCACTCATGGGCGTATAAATTGGGAAAACTAAAAATCAGCAAGACACAGGCACCCCAAAGTTTAGGGCTGCTCTGTTGACAAGAACCCCCACTTCATTACACCTAAAATATCCTAGGAAAGAGAAAAATGTATAAAGAAGTTGTGGTCCTCATGTACAATGGAATATCACTCAGCCATGATATCAACGTCATAAGGCTAGTAGCAGCACGATGAGTGGATTTAGGTACGACGATTCTAAGTGAAATAAGTCACACAGAAAAAGACACTTATCATAAGATATCACTTATAGAGGGAATGTAAAAACCGCTACACTTGAACTGAATTGCAAAACAGAACAGAGTCACACGTTTAGAAAATACACTATGGCTGCTGAACGGGAAAGGTGAGGTGGGGTGATGCATAAAACAAGGGTTTCAAATTAGCTCCGATACCATTCCATAAACCCAATATGTAAGAGACAAGACCTATTCCTTTTTCAGTGACCTGAACTCAACACCCCCTATTCACCGCACAAGAATATATCTGACTAGTAAGAATCTTCAAACCTATGTCTTGATATATCTCTGTAAGTGAGTCAAGGGGTTGTAAAGCGGCATAAACTCAGCCGTGAAAAGCAGCTAAACCCCATTATAAAAATAAATTACTTTTCAAAACCAGTGAAACAAAGACAGTGAAAGAGAGAGAAATTCTTACAAAATTCGTTCAGGGGCTGTGATGCAACCTTGATTGACCATATCTAGACCCACAGCTGATTGAGACATAAGGGTGGACACTCTTGGGGCTGAGAGGTTCGGTGAGGTTGGGTGAGCCAACGCAGACCCTTTCAAGTAATACTGCATGGTACCCATCCCACGGGTCCCAAATCTCCAGGTTCAAGGCCATCTTCCTACATCGAAAACAGGCATGAGAAACCCAGAAGATGGTACACCGTGTGATCGGGAAAGGTTTCTAAAACGCACCTCATTTCTCATCTCCTTGGCTCGGGTTCGCCATTCCAGCCGATTTACTAGCCATCTCCCTCCTTGGAGAATCAGCACCTTTAACCTCCTGTTCCGTACAGGTTGCAATTTGTCCTGAGGATGAAGGGGAAGAGGGGGAACCAATGAGAGACTAGCTCTAGGGGTTGGGACAGGCACAGGTCACTCTATTTTCCCATCAGGAAGAAGAATTAAGCACAAGCTCAGCCTGCCCCCCAGAACCAGAAGAGGGCCTGAAGCAATCCTGCGCTTTTGCGGCCAGCTCCCAAAAAAGCCAGTTGAAAAATGGAGCTCAGGGGCACTGCAATTCACAAACCTGCAGAGTTTTAAATGATACCTCTCGTCCACAAATATATTAAGGGAAGGCAACGAAGACGCTTTGAAAGCAAGGCAGAATTGCAGGAAACAGATTTCAGGAGGTAGATTCGAATCGCCTTGAAAGCACATGAAAAGCGGCAAAACGTGGACAATGATGCCCTTGGCCAAAAAGGGCGTATGCGTTTTTTCCTGAATATATTCAGGAAAAAACGCATACGCCCTTTTTGGCCAACCAAGCAACCTGGAAAGGCCAATCAGCGCTCCAAAGAAGTCTCGCTTCCCAGCGGGCAAAAGGGCCATGCGGAAAAAAGTGTCCAAACCAGAAATGCAGGACCGGCCATGGAGAAATGGGAGCCTTGCTACGCTGATGGGTGGGATGTAAATTGCCAACAGCCACTCTGGAGAAGTGTACGGTGTGTTCTGAAACATCTAAAAAACACAGCTTGGAGAGCAGAGGGAACTTCCACTCATGGGCGTATAAATTGGGAAAATTAAAAATCAGCAAGACACAGGCACCCCAAAGTTTAGGGCTGCTCTGTTGACAAGAACCCCCACTTCATTACACCTTAAATATCCTAGGAAAGAGAAAAATGGATAAAGAAGTTGTGGTCCTCATGTACAATGGAATATCACTCAGCCATGAAATCAACGTCATAAGGCTAGTAGCAGCACGATGAGTGGATTTAGGTACGACAATTCTAAGTGAAATAAGTCACACAGAAAAAGACACTTATCATAAGATATCACTTCTAGAGGGAATGTAAAAACCGCTACACTTGAACTGAATTACAAAAGAGAACAGAGTCACACGTTTAGGAAACACACTATGGCTGCTGAACGGGACAGGTGAGGTGGGGTGATGCATAAAACAAGGGTTTCAAATTAGCTCAGATACCGTTCCATAAACCCAATATGTAATAGACAAGACCTATTCCTTTTTCAGTGTACTGGACTCAACACCCCCTATTCACCGCACAAGAATATATCTGACTAGTAAGAATCTTCAAACCTATGTATTGATATCTCTCTGTAAGTGAGGCAAGGGGGTGTAAAGCGGCATAAACACAGCCGTGAAAAGCAGCTAAACCCCATTATAAAAATAACTTACTTTTCAAAACCAGTGAAACAAAGACAGTGAAAGAGAGAGAAATTCTTACAAAATTCGTTCAGGGGCTGTGATGCAACCTGGATTGACCATATCTAGACCCACAGCTGATTGAGACATAAGGGTGGACACTCTTGGGACTTAGAGTTTCGGTGAGGTTGGGTGAGCCAACGCAGACCCTTTCAAGTAATACTGCATGGTACCCATCCCACGGGTCCCAAATCTCCAGGTTCAAGGCCATCTTCCTACATCGAAAACAGGCATGAGAAACCCAGAAGATGGTACACCGTGTGATCGGGAAAGGTTTCTAAAACGCACCTCATTTCTCATCTCCTTGGCTCGGGTTCGCCATTCCAGCCGATTTACTAGCCATCTCCCTCCTTGGAGAATCAGCACCTTTAACCTCCTGTTCCGTACAGGTTGCAATTTGTCCTGAGGATGAACGGGAAGAGGGGGAACCAATGAGAGACTAGCTCTAGGGGTTGGGACAGGCACAGGTCACTCTATTTTCCCATCAGGAAGAAGAATTAAGCACAAGCTCAGCCTGCCCCCCAGAACCAGAAGAGGGCCTGAAGCAATCCTGCCCTTTTGCGGCCAGCTCCCAAAAAAGCGAGTTGAAAAATGGAGCTCAGGGGCACTGCAATTCACAAACCTGCAGAGTTTTAAATGATACGTCTCGTCCACAGATATATTAAGGGAAGGCAACGAAGAGGCTTTGAAAGCAAGGCAGAATTGCAGGAAACAGATTTCAGGAGGTAGATTCGAATCGCCTTGAAAGCACATGAAAAGCGGCAAAACGTGGACAATGATGCCCTTGGCCAAAAAGGGCGTATGCGTTTTTTCCTGAATATATTCAGGAAAAAACGCATACGCCCTTTTTGGCCAACCAAGCAACCTGGAAAGGCAAATCAGCGCTCCAAAGAAGTCTCGCTTCCCAGCGGGCAAAAGGGCCATGCGGAAAAAAGTGTCCAAACCAGAAATGCAGGACCGGCCATGGAGAAATGGGAGCCTTGCTACGCTGATGGGTGGGATGTAAATTGCCAACAGCCACTCTGGAGAAGTGTACGGTGTGTTCTGAAACATCTAAAAAACACAGCTTGGAGAGCATAGGGCACTTCCACTCATGGGCGTATAAATTGGGAAAACTAAAAATCAGCAAGACACAGGCACCCCAAAGTTTAGGGCTGCTCTGTTGACAAGAACCCCCACTTCATTACACCTTAAATATCCTAGGAAAGAGAAAAATGGATAAAGAAGTTGTGGTCCTCATGTACAATGGAATATCACTCAGCCATGAAATCAACGTCATAAGGCTAGTAGCAGCACGATGAATGGATTTAGGTACGACGATTCTAAGTGAAATAAGTCACACAGAAAAAGACACTTATCATAAGATATCACTTAGAGAGGGAATGTAAAAACCGCTACACTTGAACTGAATTACAAAAGAGAACAGAATCACACGTTTAGAAAACACACTATGGCTGCTGAACGGGACAGGTGAGGTGGGGTGATGCATAAAACAAGGGTTTCAAATTAGCTCAGATACCGTTCCATAAACCCAATATGTAATAGACAAGACCTATTCCTTTTTCAGTGACCTGGACTCAACACCCCCTATTCACCGCACAAGAATATATCTGACTAGTAAGAATCTTCAAACCTATGTATTGATATCTCTCTGTAAGTGAGTCAAGGGGGTGTAAAGCGGCATAAACACAGCCGTGAAAAACAGCTAAACCCCATTATAAAAATAACTTACTTTCAAAACCAGTGAAACAAAGACAGTGAAAGAGAGAGAAATTCTTACAAAATTCGTTCAGGGGCTGTGATGCAACCTGGATTGACCATATCTAGACCCACAGCTGATTGAGACATAAGGGTGGACACTCTTGGGACTTAGAGTTTCGGTGAGGTTGGGTGAGCCAACGCAGACCCTTTCAAGTAATACTGCATGGTACCCATCCCACGGGTCCCAAATCTCCAGGTTCAAGGCCATCTTCCTACATCGAAAACAGGCATGAGAAACCCAGAAGATGGTACACCGTGTGATCGGGAAAGGTTTCTAAAACGCACCTCATTTCTCTTCTCCTTGGCTCGGGTTCGCCATTCCAGCCGATTTACTAGCCATCTCCCTCCTTGGAGAATCAGCACCTTTAACCTCCTGTTCCGTACAGGTTGCAATTTGTCCTGAGGATGAACGGGAAGAGGGGGAACCAATGAGAGACTAGCTCTAGGGTTGGGACAGGCACAGGTCACTCTATTTTCCCATCAGGAAGAAGAATTAAGCACAAGCTCAGCCTGCCCCCCAGAACCAGAAGAGGGCCTGAAGCAATCCTGCCCTTTTGCGGCCAGCTCCCAAAAAAGCGAGTTGAAAAATGGAGCTCAGGGGCACTGCAATTCACAAACCTGCAGAGTTTTAAATGATACGTCTCGTCCACAGATATATTAAGGGAAGGCAACGAAGAGGCTTTGAAAGCAAGGCAGAATTGCAGGAAACAGATTTCAGGAGGTAGATTCGAATCGCCTTGAAAGCACATGAAAAGCGGCAAAACGTGGACAATGATGCCCTTGGCCAAAAAGGGCGTATGCGTTTTTTCCTGAATATATTCAGGAAAAAACGCATACGCCCTTTTTGGCCAACCAAGCAACCTGGAAAGGCAAATCAGCGCTCCAAAGAAGTCTCGCTTCCAGCGGGCAAAAGGGCCATGCGGAAAAAAGTGTCCAAACCAGAAATGCAGGACCGGCCATGGAGAAATGGGAGCCTTGCTACGCTGATGGGTGGGATGTAAATTGCCAACAGCCACTCTGGAGAAGTGTACGGTGTGTTCTGAAACATCTAAAAACACAGCTTGGAGAGCATAGGGCACTTCCACTCATGGGCGTATAAATTGGGAAAACTAAAAATCAGCAAGACACAGGCACCCCAAAGTTTAGGGCTGCTCTGTTGACAAGAACCCCACTTCATTACACCTAAAATATCCTAGGAAAGAGAAAAATGGATAAAGAAGTTGTGGTCCTCATGTACAATGGAATATCACTCAGCCATGATATCAACGTCATAAGGCTAGTAGCAGCACGATGAGTGGATTTAGGTACGACGATTCTAAGTGAAATAAGTCACACAGAAAAAGACACTTATCATAAGATATCACTTATAGAGGGAATGTAAAAACCGCTACACTTGAACTGAATTGCAAAACAGAACAGAGTCACACGTTTAGAAAATACACTATGGCTGCTGAACGGGAAAGGTGAGGTGGGTGATGCATAAAACAAGGGTTTCAAATTAGCTCCGATACCATTCCATAAACCCAATATGTAAGAGACAAGACCTATTCCTTTTTCAGTGACCTGGACTCAACACCCCCTATTCACCGCACAAGAATATATCTGACTAGTAAGAATCTTCAAACCTATGTCTTGATATCTCTCTGTAAGTGAGTCAAGGGGTTGTAAAGCGGCATAAACTCAGCCGTGAAAAGCAGCTAAACCCCATTATAAAAATAAATTACTTTTCAAAACCAGTGAAACAAAGACAGTGAAAGAGAGAGAAATTCTTACAAAATTCGTTCAGGGGCTGTGATGCAACCTGATTGACCATATCTAGACCCACAGCTGATTGAGACATAAGGGTGGACACTCTTGGGGCTGAGAGGTTCGGTGAGGTTGGGTGAGCCAACGCAGACCCTTTCAAGTAATACTGCATGGTACCCATCCACGGGTCCCAAATCTCCAGGTTCAAGGCCATCTTCCTACATCGAAAACAGGCATGAGAAACCCAGAAGATGGTACACCGTGTGATCGGGAAAGGTTTCTAAAACGCACCTCATTTCTCATCTCCTTGGCTCGGGTTCGCCATTCCAGCCGATTTACTAGCCATCTCCCTCCTTGGAGAATCAGCACCTTTAACCTCCTGTTCCGTACAGGTTGCAATTTGTCCTGAGGATGAACGGGAAGAGGGGGAACCAATGAGAGACTAGCTCTAGGGGTTGGGACAGGCACAGGTCACTCTATTTTCCCATCAGGAAGAAGAATTAAGCACAAGCTCAGCCTGCCCCCCAGAACCAGAAGAGGGCCTGAAGCAATCCTGCGCTTTTGCGGCCAGCTCCCAAAAAAGCGAGTTGAAAAATGGAGCTCAGGGGCACTGCAATTCACAAACCTGCAGAGTTTTAAATGATACGTCTCGTCCACAGATATATTAAGGGAAGGCAACGAAGAGGCTTTGAAAGCAAGGCAGAATTGCAGGAAACAGATTTCAGGAGGTAGATTCGAATCGCCTTGAAAGCACATGAAAAGCGGCAAAACGTGGACAATGATGCCCTTGGCCAAAAAGGGCGTATGCGTTTTTTCCTGAATATATTCAGGAAAAAACGCATACGCCCTTTTTGGCCAACCAAGCAACCTGGAAAGGCAAATCAGCGCTCCAAAGAAGTCTCGCTTCCCAGCGGGCAAAAGGGCCATGCGGAAAAAAGTGTCCAAACCAGAAATGCAGGACCGGCCATGGAGAAATGGGAGCCTTGCTACGCTGATGGGTGGGATGTAAATTGCCAACAGCCACTCTGGAGAAGTGTACGGTGTGTTCTGAAAAATCTAAAAAACACAGCTTGGAGAGCATAGGGCACTTCCACTCATGGGCGTATAAATTGGGAAAACGAAAAATCAACAAGACACAGGCACCCCAAAGTTTAGGGCTGCTCTGTTGACAAGAACCCCCACTTCATTACACCTTAAATATCCTAGGAAAGAGAAAAATGGATAAAGAAGTTGTGGTCCTCATGTACAATGGAATATCACTCAGCCATGAAATCAACGTCATAAGGCTAGTAGCAGCACGATGAGTGGATTTAGGTACGACGATTCTAAGTGAAATAAGTCACACAGAAAAAGACACTTATCATAAGATATCACTTATAGAGGGAATGTAAAAACCGCTACACTTGAACTGAATTACAAAAGAGAACAGAGTCACACGTTTAGGAAACACACTATGGCTGCTGAACGGGACAGGTGAGGTGGGGTGATGCATAAAACAAGGGTTTCAAATTAGCTCCGATACCGTTCCATAAACCCAATATGTAATAGACAAGACCTATTCATTTTTCAGTGTACTGGACTCAACACCCCCTATTCACCGCACAAGAATATATCTGACTAGTAAGAATCTTCAAACCTATGTATTGATATCTCTCTGTAAGTGAGGCAAGGGGGTGTAAAGCGGCATAAACACAGCCGTGAAAAGCAGCTAAACCCCATTATAAAAATAACTTACTTTTCAAAACCAGTGAAACAAAGACAGTGAAAGAGAGAGAAATTCTTACAAAATTCGTTCAGGGGCTGTGATGCAACCTGGATTGACCATATCTAGACCCACAGCTGATTGAGACATAAGGGTGGACACTCTTGGGGCTGAGAGGTTCGGTGAGGTTGGGTGAGCCAACGCAGACCCTTTCAAGTAATACTGCATGGTACCCATCCCATGGGTCCCAAATCTCCAGGTTCAAGGGCATCTTCCTACATCGAAAACAGGCATGAGAAACCCAGAAGATGGTACACCGTGTGATCGGGAAAGGTTTCTAAAACGCACCTCATTTCTCATCTCCTTGGCTCGGGTTCGCCATTCCAGCCGATTTACTAGCCATCTCCCTCCTTGGAGAATCAGCACCTTTAACCTCCTGTTCCGTACAGGTTGCAATTTGTCCTGAGGATGAAGGGGAAGAGGGGGAACCAATGAGAGACTAGCTCTAGGGGTTGGGAAAGGCACAGGTCACTCTATTTTCCCATCAGGAAGAAGAATTAAGCACAAGCTCAGCCTGCCCCCCAGAACCAGAAGAGGGCCTGAAGCAATCCTGCGCTTTTGCGGCCAGCTCCCAAAAAAGCGAGTTGAAAAATGGAGCTCAGGGGCACTGCAATTCACAAACCTGCAGAGTTTTAAATGATACCTCTCGTCCACAAATATATTAAGGGAAGGCAACGAAGAGGCTTTGAAAGCAAGGCAGAATTGCAGGAAACAGATTTCAGGAGGTAGATTCGAATCGCCTTGAAAGCACATGAAAAGCAGCAAAACGTGGACAATGATGCCCTTGGCCAAAAAGGGCGTATGCGTTTTTTCCTGAATATATTCAGGAAAAAACGCATACGCCCTTTTTGGCCAACCAAGCAACCTGGAAAGGCAAATCAGCGCTCCAAAGAAGTCTCGCTTCCCAGCGGGCAAAAGGGCCATGCGGAAAAAAGTGTCCAAACCAGAAATGCAGGACCGGCCATGGAGAAATGGGAGCCTTGCTACGCTGATGGGTGGGATGTAAATTGCCAACAGCCACTCTGGAGAAGTGTACGGTGTGTTCTGAAACATCTAAAAAACACAGCTTGGAGAGCATAGGGCACTTCCACTCATGGGCGTATAAATTGGGAAAACTAAAAATCAGCAAGACACAGGCACCCCAAAGTTTAGGGCTGCTCTGTTGACAAGAACCCCCACTTCATTACACCTTAAATATCCTAGGAAAGAGAAAAATGGATAAAGAAGTTGTGGTCCTCATGTACAATGGAATATCACTCAGCCATGAAATCAACGTCATAAGGCTAGTAGCAGCACGATGAGTGGATTTAGGTACGACGATTCTAAGTGAAATAAGTCACACAGAAAAAGACACTTATCATAAGATATCACTTATAGAGGGAATGTAAAAACCGCTACACTTGAACTGAATTACAAAAGAGAACAGAGTCACACGTTTAGGAAACACACTATGGCTGCTGAACGGGACAGGTGAGGTGGGTTGATGCATAAAACAAGGGTTTCAAATTAGCTCAGATACCGTTCCATAAACCCAATATGTAATAGACAAGACCTATTCCTTTTTCAGTGTACTGTTCTCAACACCCCCTATTCACCGCACAAGAATATATCTGACTAGTAAGAATCTTCAAACCTATGTATTGATATCTCTCTGTAAGTGAGGCAAGGGGGTGTAAAGCGGCATAAACACAGCCGTGAAAAGCAGCTAAACCCCATTATAAAAATAACTTACTTTTCAAAACCAGTGAAACAAAGACAGTGAAAGAGAGAGAAATTCTTACAAAATTCGTTCAGGGGCTGTGATGCAACCTGGATTGACCATATCTAGACCCACAGCTGATTGAGACATAAGGGTGGACACTCTTGGGGCTGAGAGGTTTGGTGAGGTTGGGTGAGCCAACGCAGACCCTTTCAAGTAATACTGCATGGTACCCATCCCATGGGTCCCAAATCTCCAGGTTCAAGGGCATCTTCCTACATCGAAAACAGGCATGAGAAACCCAGAAGATGGTACACCGTGTGATCGGGAAAGGTTTCTAAAACGCACCTCATTTCTCATCTCCTTGGCTCGGGTTCGCCATTCCAGCCGATTTACTAGCCATCTCCCTCCTTGGAGAATCAGCACCTTTAACCTCCTGTTCCGTACAGGTTGCAATTTGTCCTGAGGATGAACGGGAAGAGGGGGAACCAATGAGAGACTAGCTCTAGGGGTTGGGAAGGCACAGGTCACTCTATTTTCCCATCAGGAAGAAGAATTAAGCACAAGCTCAGCCTGCCCCCCAGAACCAGAAGAGGGCCTGAAGCAATCCTGCGCTTTTGCGGCCAGCTCCCAAAAAAGCCAGTTGAAAAATGGAGCTCAGGGGCACTGCAATTCACAAACCTGCAGAGTTTTAAATGATACCTCTCGTCCACAAATATATTAAGGGAAGGCAACGAAGAGGCTTTGAAAGCAAGGCAGAATTGCAGGAAACAGATTTCAGGAGGTAGATTCGAATCGCCTTGAAAGCACATGAAAAGCGGCAAAACGTGGACAATGATGCCCTTGGCCAAAAAGGGCGTATGCGTTTTTTCCTGAATATATTCAGGAAAAAACGCATACGCCCTTTTTGGCCAACCCAGCAACCTGGAAAGGCAAATCAGCGCTCCAAAGAAGTCTCGCTTCCCAGCGGGCAAAAGGGCCATGCGGAAAAAAGTGTCCAAACCAGAAATGCAGGACCGGCCATGGAGAAATGGGAGCCTTGCTACGCTGATGGGTGGGATGTAAATTGCCAACAGCCACTCTGGAGAAGTGTACGGTGTGTTCTGAAACATCTAAAAAACACAGCTTGGAGAGCATAGGGCACTTCCACTCATGGGCGTATAAATTGGGAAAACTAAAAATCAGCAAGACACAGGCACCCCAAAGTTTAGGGCTGCTCTGCTGACAAGAACCCCCACTTCATTACACCTTAAATATCCTAGGAAAGAGAAAAATGGATAAAGAAGTTGTGGTCCTCATGTACAATGGAATATCACTCAGCCATGAAATCAACGTCATAAGGCTCGTAGCAGCACGATGAGTGGATTTAGGTACGACGATTCTAAGTGAAATAAGTCACACAGAAAAAGACACTTATCATAAGATATCACTTAGAGAGGGAATGTAAAAACCGCTACACTTGAACTGAATTACAAAAGAGAACAGAGTCACACGTTTAGGAAACACACTATGGCTGCTGAACGGGACAGGTGAGGTGGGGTGATGCATAAAACAAGGGTTTCAAATTAGCTCCGATACCGTTCCATAAACCCAATATGTAATAGACAAGACCTATTCCTTTTTCAGTGTACTGGACTCAACACCCCCTATTCACCGCACAAGAATATATCTGACTAGTAAGAATCTTCAAACCTATGTATTGATATCTCTCTGTAAGTGAGGCAAGGGGGTGTAAAGCGGCATAAACACAGCCGTGAAAAGCAGCTAAACCCCATTATAAAAATAACTTACTTTTCAAAACCAGTGAAACAAAGACAGTGAAAGAGAGAGAAATTCTTACAAAATTCGTTCAGGGGCTGTGATGCAACCTGGATTGACCATATCTAGACCCACAGCTGATTGAGACATAAGGGTGGACACTCTTGGGGCTGAGAGGTTCGGTGAGGTTGGGTGAGCCAACGCAGACCCTTTCAAGTAATACTGCATGGTACCCATCCCATGGGTCCCAAATCTCCAGGTTCAAGGGCATCTTCCTACATCGAAAACAGGCATGAGAAACCCAGAAGATGGTACACCGTGTGATCGGGAAAGGTTTCTAAAACGCACCTCATTTCTCATCTCCTTGGCTCGGGTTCGCCATTCCAGCCGATTTACTAGCCATCTCCCTCCTTGGAGAATCAGCACCTTTAACCTCCTGTTCCGTACAGGTTGCAATTTGTCCTGAGGATGAAGGGGAAGAGGGGGAACCAATGAGAGACTAGCTCTAGGGGTTGGGACAGGCACAGGTCACTCTATTTTCCCATCAGGAAGAAGAATTAAGCACAAGCTCAGCCTGCCCCCCAGAACCAGAAGAGGGCCTGAAGCAATCCTGCGCTTTTGCGGCCAGCTCCCAAAAAAGCGAGTTGAAAAATGGAGCTCAGGGGCACTGCAATTCACAAACCTGCAGAGTTTTAAATGATACCTCTCGTCCACAAATATATTAAGGGAAGGCAACGAAGAGGCTTTGAAAGCAAGGCAGAATTGCAGGAAACAGATTTCAGGAGGTAGATTCGAATCGCCTTGAAAGCACATGAAAAGCAGCAAAACGTGGACAATGATGCCCTTGGCCAAAAAGGGCGTATGCATTTTTTCCTGAATATATTCAGGAAAAAACGCATACGCCCTTTTTGGCCAACCAAGCAACCTGGAAAGGCAAATCAGCGCTCCAAAGAAGTCTCGCTTCCCAGCGGGCAAAAGGGCCATGCGGAAAAAAGTGTCCAAACCAGAAATGCAGGACCGGCCATGGAGAAATGGGAGCCTTGCTACGCTGATGGGTGGGATGTAAATTGCCAACAGCCACTCTGGAGAAGTGTACGGTGTGTTCTGAAACATCTAAAAAACACAGCTTGGAGAGCATAGGGCACTTCCACTCATGGGCGTATAAATTGGGAAAACTAAAAATCAGCAAGACACAGGCACCCCAAAGTTTAGGGCTGCTCTGTTGACAAGAACCCCCACTTCATTACACCTTAAATATCCTAGGAAAGAGAAAAATGGATAAAGAAGTTGTGGTCCTCATGTACAATGGAATATCACTCAGCCATGAAATCAACGTCATAAGGCTAGTAGCAGCACGATGAGTGGATTTAGGTACGACGATTCTAAGTGAAATAAGTCACACAGAAAAAGACACTTATCATAAGATATCACTTATAGAGGGAATGTAAAAACCGCTACACTTGAACTGAATTACAAAAGAGAACAGAGTCACACGTTTAGGAAACACACTATGGCTGCTGAACGGGACAGGTGAGGTGGGTTGATGCATAAAACAAGGGTTTCAAATTAGCTCAGATACCGTTCCATAAACCCAATATGTAATAGACAAGACCTATTCCTTTTTCAGTGTACTGTTCTCAACACCCCCTATTCACCGCACAAGAATATATCTGACTAGTAAGGATCTTCAAACCTATGTATTGATATCTCTCTGTAAGTGAGGCAAGGGGGTGTAAAGCGGCATAAACACAGCCGTGAAAAGCAGCTAAACCCCATTATAAAAATAACTTACTTTTCAAAACCAGTGAAACAAAGACAGTGAAAGAGAGAGAAATTCTTACAAAATTCGTTCAGGGGCTGTGATGCAACCTGGATTGACCATATCTAGACCCACAGCTGATTGAGACATAAGGGTGGACACTCTTGGGGCTGAGAGGTTTGGTGAGGTTGGGTGAGCCAACGCAGACCCTTTCAAGTAATACTGCATGGTACCCATCCCATGGGTCCCAAATCTCCAGGTTCAAGGGCATCTTCCTACATCGAAAACAGGCATGAGAAACCCAGAAGATGGTACACCGTGTGATCGGGAAAGGTTTCTAAAACGCACCTCATTTCTCATCTCCTTGGCTCGGGTTCGCCATTCCAGCCGATTTACTAGCCATCTCCCTCCTTGGAGAATCAGCACCTTTAACCTCCTGTTCCGTACAGGTTGCAATTTGTCCTGAGGATGAACGGGAAGAGGGGGAACCAATGAGAGACTAGCTCTAGGGGTTGGGAAGGCACAGGTCACTCTATTTTCCCATCAGGAAGAAGAATTAAGCACAAGCTCAGCCTGCCCCCCAGAACCAGAAGAGGGCCTGAAGCAATCCTGCGCTTTTGCGGCCAGCTCCCAAAAAAGCCAGTTGAAAAATGGAGCTCAGGGGCACTGCAATTCACAAACCTGCAGAGTTTTAAATGATACCTCTCGTCCACAAATATATTAAGGGAAGGCAACGAAGAGGCTTTGAAAGCAAGGCAGAATTGCAGGAAACAGATTTCAGGAGGTAGATTCGAATCGCCTTGAAAGCACATGAAAAGCGGCAAAACGTGGACAATGATGCCCTTGGCCAAAAAGGGCGTATGCGTTTTTTCCTGAATATATTCAGGAAAAAACGCATACGCCCTTTTTGGCCAACCAAGCAACCTGGAAAGGCAAATCAGCGCTCCAAAGAAGTCTCGCTTCCCAGCGGGCAAAAGGGCCATGCGGAAAAAAGTGTCCAAACCAGAAATGCAGGACCGGCCATGGAGAAATGGGAGCCTTGCTACGCTGATGGGTGGGATGTAAATTGCCAACAGCCACTCTGGAGAAGTGTACGGTGTGTTCTGAAACATCTAAAAAACACAGCTTGGAGAGCATAGGGCACTTCCACTCATGGGCGTATAAATTGGGAAAACTAAAAATCAGCAAGACACAGGCACCCCAAAGTTTAGGGCTGCTCTGCTGACAAGAACCCCCACTTCATTACACCTTAAATATCCTAGGAAAGAGAAAAATGGATAAAGAAGTTGTGGTCCTCATGTACAATGGAATATCACTCAGCCATGAAATCAACGTCATAAGGCTAGTAGCAGCACGATGAGTGGATTTAGGTACGACGATTCTAAGTGAAATAAGTCACACAGAAAAAGACACTTATCATAAGATATCACTTAGAGAGGGAATGTAAAAACCGCTACACTTGAACTGAATTACAAAAGAGAACAGAGTCACACGTTTAGGAAACACACTATGGCTGCTGAACGGGACAGGTGAGGTGGGGTGATGCATAAAACAAGGGTTTCAAATTAGCTCAGATACCGTTCCATAAACCCAATATGTAATAGACAAGACCTATTCCTTTTTCAGTGTACTGGACTCAACACCCCCTATTCACCGCACAAGAATATATCTGACTAGTAAGAATCTTCAAACCTATGTATTGATATCTCTCTGTAAGTGAGGCAAGGGGGTGTAAAGCGGCATAAACACAGCCGTGAAAAGCAGCTAAACCCCATTATAAAAATAACTTACTTTTCAAAACCAGTGAAACAAAGACAGTGAAAGAGAGAGAAATTCTTACAAAATTCGTTCAGGGGCTGTGATGCAACCTGGATTGACCATATCTAGACCCACAGCTGATTGAGACATAAGGGTGGACACTCTTGGGGCTGAGAGGTTCGGTGAGGTTGGGTGAGCCAACGCAGACCCTTTCAAGTAATACTGCATGGTACCCATCCCATGGGTCCCAAATCTCCAGGTTCAAGGGCATCTTCCTACATCGAAAACAGGCATGAGAAACCCAGAAGATGGTACACCGTGTGATCGGGAAAGGTTTCTAAAACGCACCTCATTTATCATCTCCTTGGCTCGGGTTCGCCATTCCAGCCGATTTACTAGCCATCTCCCTCCTTGGAGAATCAGCACCTTTAACCTCCTGTTCCGTACAGGTTGCAATTTCTCCTGAGGATGAACGGGAAGAGGGGGAACCCATGAGAGACTAGCTCTAGGGGTTGGGACAGGCACAGGTCACTCTATTTTCCCATCAGGAAGAAGAATTAAGCACAAGCTCAGCCTGCCCCCCAGAACCAGAAGAGGGCCTGAAGCAATCCTGCGCTTTTGCGGCCAGCTCCCAAAAAAGCGAGTTGAAAAATGGAGCTCAGGGGCACTGCAATTCACAAACCTGCAGAGTTTTAAATGATACCTCTCGTCCACAAATATATTAAGGGAAGGCAACGAAGAGGCTTTGAAAGCAAGGCAGAATTGCAGGAAACAGATTTCAGGAGGTAGATTCGAATCTCCTTGAAAGCACATGAAAAGCAGCAAAACGTGGACAATGATGCCCTTGGCCAAAAAGGGCGTATGCGTTTTTTCCTGAATATATTCAGGAAAAAACGCATACGCCCTTTTTGGCCAACCAAGCAACCTGGAAAGGCAAATCAGCGCTCCAAAGAAGTCTCGCTTCCCAGCGGGCAAAAGGGCCATGCGGAAAAAAGTGTCCAAACCAGAAATGCAGGACCGGCCATGGAGAAATGGGAGCCTTGCTACGCTGATGGGTGGGATGTAAATTGCCAACAGCCACTCTGGAGAAGTGTACGGTGTGTTCTGAAACATCTAAAAAACACAGCTTGGAGAGCATAGGGCACTTCCACTCATGGGCGTATAAATTGGGAAAACTAAAAATCAGCAAGACACAGGCACCCCAAAGTTTAGGGCTGCTCTGTTGACAAGAACCCCCACTTCATTACACCTTAAATATCCTAGGAAAGAGAAAAATGGATAAAGAAGTTGTGGTCCTCATGTACAATGGAATATCACTCAGCCATGAAATCAACGTCATAAGGCTAGTAGCAGCACGATGAGTGGATTTAGGTACGACGATTCTAAGTGAAATAAGTCACACAGAAAAAGACACTTATCATAAGATATCACTTATAGAGGGAATGTAAAAACCGCTACACTTGAACTGAATTACAAAAGAGAACAGAGTCACACGTTTAGGAAACACACTATGGCTGCTGAACGGGACAGGTGAGGTGGGTTGATGCATAAAACAAGGGTTTCAAATTAGCTCAGATACCGTTCCATAAACCCAATATGTAATAGACAAGACCTATTCCTTTTTCAGTGTACTGTTCTCAACACCCCCTATTCACCGCACAAGAATATATCTGACTAGTAAGAATCTTCAAACCTATGTATTGATATCTCTCTGTAAGTGAGGCAAGGGGGTGTAAAGCGGCATAAACACAGCCGTGAAAAGCAGCTAAACCCCATTATAAAAATAACTTACTTTTCAAAACCAGTGAAACAAAGACAGTGAAAGAGAGAGAAATTCTTACAAAATTCGTTCAGGGGCTGTGATGCAACCTGGATTGACCATATCTAGACCCACAGCTGATTGAGACATAAGGGTGGACACTCTTGGGGCTGAGAGGTTTGGTGAGGTTGCGTGAGCCAACGCAGACCCTTTCAAGTAATACTGCATGGTACCCATCCCATGGGTCCCAAATCTCCAGGTTCAAGGGCATCTTCCTACATCGAAAACAGGCATGAGAAACCCAGAAGATGGTACACCGTGTGATCGGGAAAGGTTTCTAAAACGCACCTCATTTCTCATCTCCTTGGCTCGGGTTCGCCATTCCAGCCGATTTACTAGCCATCTCCCTCCTTGGAGAATCAGCACCTTTAACCTCCTGTTCCGTACAGGTTGCAATTTGTCCTGAGGATGAAGGGGAAGAGGGGGAACCAATGAGAGACTAGCTCTTGGGGTTGGGAAGGCACAGGTCACTCTATTTTCCCATCAGGAAGAAGAATTAAGCACAAGCTCAGCCTGCCCCCCAGAACCAGAAGAGGGCCTGAAGCAATCCTGCGCTTTTGCGGCCAGCTCCCAAAAAAGCCAGTTGAAAAATGGAGCTCAGGGGCACTGCAATTCACAAACCTGCAGAGTTTTAAATGATACCTCTCGTCCACAAATATATTAAGGGAAGGCAACGAAGAGGCTTTGAAAGCAAGGCAGAATTGCAGGAAACAGATTTCAGGAGGTAGATTCGAATCGCCTTGAAAGCACATGAAAAGCGGCAAAACGTGGACAATGATGCCCTTGGCCAAAAAGGGCGTATGCGTTTTTTCCTGAATATATTCAGGAAAAAACGCATACGCCCTTTTTGGCCAACCAAGCAACCTGGAAAGGCAAATCAGCGCTCCAAAGAAGTCTCGCTTCCCAGCGGGCAAAAGGGCCATGCGGAAAAAAGTGTCCAAACCAGAAATGCAGGACCGGCCATGGAGAAATGGGAGCCTTGCTACGCTGATGGGTGGGATGTAAATTGCCAACAGCCACTCTGGAGAAGTGTACGGTGTGTTCTGAAACATCTAAAAAACACAGCTTGGAGAGCATAGGGCACTTCCACTCATGGGCGTATAAATTGGGAAAACTAAAAATCAGCAAGACACAGGCACCCCAAAGTTTAGGGCTGCTCTGCTGACAAGAACCCCCACTTCATTACACCTTAAATATCCTAGGAAAGAGAAAAATGGATAAAGAAGTTGTGGTCCTCATGTACAATGGAATATCACTCAGCCATGAAATCAACGTCATAAGGCTAGTAGCAGCACGATGAGTGGATTTAGGTACGACGATTCTAAGTGAAATAAGTCACACAGAAAAAGACACTTATCATAAGATATCACTTAGAGAGGGAATGTAAAAACCGCTACACTTGAACTGAATTACAAAAGAGAACAGAGTCACACGTTTAGGAAACACACTATGGCTGCTGAACGGGACAGGTGAGGTGGGGTGATGCATAAAACAAGGGTTTCAAATTAGCTCAGATACCGTTCCATAAACCCAATATGTAATAGACAAGACCTATTCCTTTTTCAGTGTACTGGACTCAACACCCCCTATTCACCGCACAAGAATATATCTGACTAGTAAGAATCTTCAAACCTATGTATTGATATCTCTCTGTAAGTGAGGCAAGGGGGTGTAAAGCGGCATAAACACAGCCGTGAAAAGCAGCTAAACCCCATTATAAAAATAACTTACTTTTCAAAACCAGTGAAACAAAGACAGTGAAAGAGAGAGAAATTCTTACAAAATTCGTTCAGGGGCTGTGATGCAACCTGGATTGACCATATCTAGACCCACAGCTGATTGAGACATAAGGGTGGACACTCTTGGGGCTGAGAGGTTCGGTGAGGTTGGGTGAGCCAACGCAGACCCTTTCAAGTAATACTGCATGGTACCCATCCCATGGGTCCCAAATCTCCAGGTTCAAGGGCATCTTCCTACATCGAAAACAGGCATGAGAAACCCAGAAGATGGTACACCGTGTGATCGGGAAAGGTTTCTAAAACGCACCTCATTTCTCATCTCCTTGGCTCGGGTTCGCCATTCCAGCCGATTTACTAGCCATCTCCCTCCTTGGAGAATCAGCACCTTTAACCTCCTGTTCCGTACAGGTTGCAATTTGTCCTAAGGATGAACGGGAAGAGGGGGAACCAATGAGAGACTAGCTCTAGGGGTTGGGACAGGCACAGGTCACTCTATTTTCCCATCAGGAAGAAGAATTAAGCACAAGCTCAGCCTGCCCCCCAGAACCAGAAGAGGGCCTGAAGCAATCCTGCGCTTTTGCGGCCAGCTCCCAAAAAAGCCAGTTGAAAAATGGAGCTCAGGGGCACTGCAATTCACAAACCTGCAGAGTTTTAAATGATACCTCTCGTCCACAAATATATTAAGGGAAGGCAACGAAGAGGCTTTGAAAGCAAGGCAGAATTGCAGGAAACAGATTTCAGGAGGTAGATTCGAATCGCCTTGAAAGCACATGAAAAGCGGCAAAACGTGGACAATGATGCCCTTGGCCAAAAAGGGCGTATGCGTTTTTTCCTGAATATATTCAGGAAAAAACGCATACGCCCTTTTTGGCCAACCAAGCAACCTGGAAAGGCAAATCAGCGCTCCAAAGAAGTCTCGCTTCCCAGCGGGCAAAAGGGCCATGCGGAAAAAAGTGTCCAAACCAGAAATGCAGGACCGGCCATGGAGAAATGGGAGCCTTGCTACGCTGATGGGTGGGATGTAAATTGCCAACAGCCACTCTGGAGAAGTGTACGGTGTGTTCTGAAACATCTAAAAAACACAGCTTGGAGAGCATAGGGCACTTCCACTCATGGGCGTATAAATTGGGAAAACTAAAAATCAGCAAGACACAGGCACCCCAAAGTTTAGGGCTGCTCTGCTGACAAGAACCCCCACTTCATTACACCTTAAATATCCTAGGAAAGAGAAAAATGGATAAAGAAGTTGTGGTCCTCATGTACAATGGAATATCACTCAGCCATGAAATCAACGTCATAAGGCTAGTAGCAGCACGATGAGTGGATTTAGGTACGACGATTCTAAGTGAAATAAGTCACACAGAAAAAGACACTTATCATAAGATATCACTTAGAGAGGGAATGTAAAAACCGCTACACTTGAACTGAATTACAAAAGAGAACAGAGTCACACGTTTAGGAAACACACTATGGCTGCTGAACGGGACAGGTGAGGTGGGGTGATGCATAAAACAAGGGTTTCAAATTAGCTCAGATACCGTTCCATAAACCCAATATGTAATAGACAAGACCCTATTCCTTTTTCAGTGAACTGGACTCAACACCCCCTATTCACCGCACAAGAATATATCTGACTAGGAAGAATCTTCAAACCTATGTATTGATATCTCTCCGTAAGTGAGTCAAGGGGGTGTAAAGCGGCATAAACACAGCCGTGAAAAGCAGCTAAACCCCATTATAAAAATAAATTACTTTTCAAAACCCGTGAAACAAAGACAGTGAAAGAGAGAGAAATTCTTACAAAATTCGTTCAGGGGCTGTGATGCAACCTGGATTGACCATATCTAGACCCACAGCTGATTGAGACATAAGGGTGGACCCTCTTGGGGCTGAGAGGTTCGGTGAGGTTGGGTGAGCCAACGCAGACCCTTTCAAGTAATACTGCATGGTACCCATCCCATGGGTCCCAAATCTCCAGGTTCAAGGGCATCTTCCTACGTCGAAAACAGGCATGAGAAACCCAGAAGATGGTACACCGTGTGATCGGGAAAGGTTTCTAAAACGCACCTCATTTCTCATCTCCTTGGCTCGGGTTCGCCATTCCAGCCGATTTACTAGCCATCTCCCTCCTTGGAGAATCAGCACCTTTAACCTCCTGTTCCGTACAGGTTGCAATTTGTCCTGAGGATGAACGGGAAGAGGGGGAACCAATGAGAGACTAGCTCTAGGTGTTGGGACAGGCACAGGTCACTCTACTTTCCCATCAGGAAGAAGAATTAAGCACAAGCTCAGCCTGCCCCCCAGAACGAGAAGAGGGCCTGAAGCAATCCTGCGCTTTTGCGGCCAGCTAACAAAAAAGCGAGTTGAAAAATGGAGCTCAGGGGCACTGCAATTCACAAACCTGCAGAGTTTTAAATGATACCTCTCGTCCACAAATATATTAAGGGAAGGCAACGAAGAGGCTTTGAAAGCAAGGCAGAATTGCAGGAAACAGATTTCAGGAGGTAGATACGAATCGCCTTGAAAGCACATGAAAAGCGGCAAAACGTGGACAATGATGCCCTTGGCCAAAAAGGGCGTATGCGTTTTTTCCTGAATATATTCAGGAAAAAACGCATACGCCCTTTTTGGCCAACCAAGCAACCTGGAAAGGCCAATCAGCGCTCCAAAGAAGTCTCGCTTCCCAGCGGGCAAAAGGGCCATGCGGAAAAAAGTGTCCAAACCAGAAATGCAGGACCGGCCATGGAGAAATGGGAGCCTTGCTACGCTGATGGGTGGGATGTAAATTGCCAACAGCCACTCTGGAGAAGTGTACGGTGTGTTCTGAAACATCTAAAAAACACAGCTTGGAGAGCATAGGGCACTTCCACTCATGGGCGTATAAATTGGGAAAACTAAAAATCAGCAAGACACAGGCACCCCAAAGTTTAGGGCTGCTCTGTTGACAAGAACCCCCACTTCATTACACCTTAAATATCCTAGGAAAGAGAAAAATGGATAAAGAAGTTGTGGTCCTCATGTACAGTGGAATATCACTCAGCCAGGAAATCAACGTCATAAGGCTAGTAGCAGCACGATGAGTGGATTTAGGTACGACGATTCTAAGTGAAATAAGTCACACAGAAAAAGACACTTATCATAAGATATCACTTCTAGAGGGAATGTAAAACCGCTACACTTGAACTGAATTACAAAACAGAACAGAGTCACAGGTTTAGGAAACACACTATGGCTGCTGAACGGGAAAGGTGAGGTGGGGTGATGCATAAAACAAGGGTTTCAAATTAGCTCAGATACCGTTCCATAAACCCAATATGTAAGAGACAAGACCTATTCCTTTTTCAGTGAACTGGACTCAACACCCCCTATTCACCGCACAAGAATATATCTGACTAGGAAGAATCTTCAAACCTATGTATTGATATCTCTCCGTAAGTGAGTCAAGGGGGTGTAAAGCGGCATAAACACAGCCGTGAAAAGCAGCTAAACCCCATTATAAAAATAAATTACTTTTCAAAACCCGTGAAACAAAGACAGTGAAAGAGAGAGAAATTCTTACAAAATTCGTTCAGGGGCTGTGATGCAACCTGGATTGACCATATCTAGACCCACAGCTGATTGAGACATAAGGGTGGACCCTCTTGGGGCTGAGAGGTTCGGTGAGGTTGGGTGAGCCAACGCAGACCCTTTCAAGTAATACTGCATGGTACCCATCCCATGAGTCCCAAATCTCCAGGTTCAAGGGCATCTTCCTACGTCGAAAACAGGCATGAGAAACCCAGAAGATGGTACACCGTGTGATCCGGAAAGGTTTCTAAAACGCACCTCATTTCTCATCTCCTTTGCTCGGGTTCGCCATTCCAGCCAATTTACTAGCCATCTCCCTCCTTGGAGAATCAGCACCTTTAACCTCCTGTTCCGTACAGGTTGCAATTTGTCCTGAGGATGAACGGGAAGAGGGGGAACCAATGAGAGACTAGCTCTAGGGGTTGGGAAAGGCACAGGTCACTCTATTTTCCCATCAGGAAGAAGAATTAAGCACAAGCTCAGCCTGCCCCCCAGAACCAGAAGAGGGCCTGAAGCAATCCTGCGCTTTTGCGGCCAGCTCCCAAAAAAGCGAGTTGAAAAATGGAGCTCAGGGGCACTGCAATTCACAAACCTGCAGAGTTTTAAATGATACCTCTCGTCCACAAATATATTAAGGGAAGGCAACGAAGAGGCTTTGAAAGCAAGGCAGAATTGCAGGAAACAGATTTCAGGAGGTAGATTCGAATCGCCTTGAAAGCACATGAAAAGCGGCCAAACGTGGACAATGATGCCCTTGGCCAAAAAGGGCGTATGCGTTTTTTCCTGAATATATTCAGGAAAAAACGCATACGCCCTTTTTGGCCAACCAAGCAACCTGGAAAGGCCAATCAGCGCTCCAAAGAAGTCTCGCTTCCCAGCGGGCAAAAGGGCCATGCGGAAAAAAGTGTCCAAACCAGAAATGCAGGACTGGCCATGGAGAAATGGGAGCCTTGCTACGCTGATGGGTGGGATGTAAATTGCCAACAGCCACTCTGGAGAAGTGTACGGTGTGTTCTGAAACATCTAAAAAACACAGCTTGGAGAGCATAGGGCACTTCCACTCATGGGCGTATAAATTGGGAAAACTAAAAATCAGCAAGACACAGGCACCCCAAAGTTTAGGGCTGCTCTGTTGACAAGAACCCCCACTTCATTACACCTTAAATATCCTAGGAAAGAGAAAAATGGATAAAGAAGTTGGGGTCCTCATGTACAGTGGAATATCACTCAGCCAGGAAATCAACGTCATAAGGCTAGTAGCAGCACGATGAGTGGATTTAGGTACGACGATTCTAAGTGAAATAAGTCACACAGAAAAAGACACTTATCATAAGATATCACTTCTAGAGGGAATGTAAAACCGCTACACTTGAACTGAATTACAAAACAGAACAGAGTCACAGGTTTAGGAAACACACTATGGCTGCTGAACGGGAAAGGTGAGGTGGGGTGATGCATAAAACAAGGGTTTCAAATTAGCTCAGATACCGTTCCATAAACCCAATATGTAAGAGACAAGACCTATTCCTTTTTCAGTGAACTGGACTCAACACCCCCTATTCACCGCACAAGAATATATCTGACTAGGAAGAATCTTCAAACCTATGTATTGATATCTCTCCGTAAGTGAGTCAAGGGGGTGTAAAGCGGCATAAACACAGCCGTGAAAAGCAGCTAAACCCCATTATAAAAATAAATTACTTTTCAAAACCCGTGAAACAAAGACAGTGAAAGAGAGAGAAATTCTTACAAAATTCGTTCAGGGGCTGTGATGCAACCTGGATTGACCATACCTAGACCCACAGCTGATTGAGACATAAGGGTGGACCCTCTTGGGGCTGAGAGGTTCGGTGAGGTTGGGTGAGCCAACGCAGACCCTTTCAAGTAATACTGCATGGTACCCATCCCATGGGTCCCAAATCTCCAGGTTCAAGGGCATCTTCCTACGTCGAAAACAGGCATGAGAAACCCAGAAGATGGTACACCGTGTGATCGGGAAAGGTTTCTAAAACGCACCTCATTTCTCATCTCCTTGGCTCGGGTTCGCCATTCCAGCCGATTTACTAGCCATCTCCCTCCTTGGAGAATCAGCACCTTTAACCTCCTGTTCCGTACAGGTTGCAATTTGTCCTGAGGATGAACGGGAAGAGGGGGAACCAATGAGAGACTAGCTCTAGGTGTTGGGACAGGCACAGGTCACTCTACTTTCCCATCAGGAAGAAGAATTAAGCACAAGCTCAGCCTGCCCCCCAGAACGAGAAGAGGGCCTGAAGCAATCCTGCGCTTTTGCGGCCAGCTCCCAAAAAAGCGAGTTGAAAAATGGAGCTCAGGGGCACTGCAATTCACAAACCTGCAGAGTTTTAAATGATACCTCTCGTCCACAAATATATTAAGGGAAGGCAACGAAGAGGCTTTGAAAGCAAGGCAGAATTGCAGGAAACAGATTTCAGGAGGTAGATTCGAATCGCCTTGAAAGCACATGAAAAGCGGCAAAACGTGGACAATGATGCCCTTGGCCAAAAAGGGCGTATGCGTTTTTTCCTGAATATATTCAGGAAAAAACGCATACGCCCTTTTTGGCCAACCAAGCAACCTGGAAAGGCCAATCAGCGCTCCAAAGAAGTCTCGCTTCCCAGCGGGCAAAAGGGCCATGCGGAAAAAAGTGTCCAAACCAGAAATGCAGGACCGGCCATGGAGAAATGGGAGCCTTGCTACGCTGATGGGTGGGATGTAAATTGCCAACAGCCACTCTGGAGAAGTGTACGGTGTGTTCTGAAACATCTAAAAAACACAGCTTGGAGAGCATAGGGCACTTCCACTCATGGGCGTATAAATTGGGAAAACTAAAAATCAGCAAGACACAGGCACCCCAAAGTTTAGGGCTGCTCTGTTGACAAGAACCCCCACTTCATTACACCTTAAATATCCTAGGAAAGAGAAAAATGGATAAAGAAGTTGTGGTCCTCATGTACAGTGGAATATCACTCAGCCAGGAAATCAACGTCATAAGGCTAGTAGCAGCACGATGAGTGGATTTAGGTACGACGATTCTAAGTGAAATAAGTCACACAGAAAAAGACACTTATCATAAGATATCACTTCTAGAGGGAATGTAAAACCGCTACACTTGAACTGAATTACAAAACAGAACAGAGTCACAGGTTTAGGAAACACACTATGGCTGCTGAACGGGAAAGGTGAGGTGGGGTGATGCATAAAACAAGGGTTTCAAATTAGCTCAGATACCGTTCCATAAACCCAATATGTAAGAGACAAGACCTATTCCTTTTTCAGTGAACTGGACTCAACACCCCCTATTCACCGCACAAGAATATATCTGACTAGGAAGAATCTTCAAACCTATGTATTGATATCTCTCCGTAAGTGAGTCAAGGGGGTGTAAAGCGGCATAAACACAGCCGTGAAAAGCAGCTAAACCCCATTATAAAAATAAATTACTTTTCAAAACCCGTGAAACAAAGACAGTGAAAGAGAGAGAAATTCTTACAAAATTCGTTCAGGGGCTGTGATGCAACCTGGATTGACCATATCTAGACCCACAGCTGATTGAGACATAAGGGTGGACCCTCTTGGGGCTGAGAGGTTCGGTGAGGTTGGGTGAGCCAACGCAGACCCTTTCAAGTAATACTGCATGGTACCCATCCCATGGGTCCCAAATCTCCAGGTTCAAGGGCATCTTCCTACGTCGAAAACAGGCATGAGAAACCCAGAAGATGGTACACCGTGTGATCCGGAAAGGTTTCTAAAACGCACCTCATTTCTCATCTCCTTTGCTCGGGTTCGCCATTCCAGCCGATTTACTAGCCATCTCCCTCCTTGGAGAATCAGCACCTTTAACCTCCTGTTCCGTACAGGTTGCAATTTGTCCTGAGGATGAACGGGAAGAGGGGGAACCAATGAGAGACTAGCTCTAGGGGTTGGGAAAGGCACAGGTCACTCTATTTTCCCATCAGGAAGAAGAATTAAGCACAAGCTCAGCCTGCCCCCCAGAACCAGAAGAGGGCCTGAAGCAATCCTGCGCTTTTGCGGCCAGCTCCCAAAAAAGCGAGTTGAAAAATGGAGCTCAGGGGCACTGCAATTCACAAACCTGCAGAGTTTTAAATGATACCTCTCGTCCACAAATATATTAAGGGAAGGCAACGAAGAGGCTTTGAAAGCAAGGCAGAATTGCAGGAAACAGATTTCAGGAGGTAGATTCGAATCGCCTTGAAAGCACATGAAAAGCGGCCAAACGTGGACAATGATGCCCTTGGCCAAAAAGGGCGTATGCGTTTTTTCCTGAATATATTCAGGAAAAAACGCATACGCCCTTTTTGGCCAACCAAGCAACCTGGAAAGGCCAATCAGCGCTCCAAAGAAGTCTCGCTTCCCAGCGGGCAAAAGGGCCATGCGGAAAAAAGTGTCCAAACCAGAAATGCAGGACTGGCCATGGAGAAATGGGAGCCTTGCTACGCTGATGGGTGGGATGTAAATTGCCAACAGCCACTCTGGAGAAGTGTACGGTGTGTTCTGAAACATCTAAAAAACACAGCTTGGAGAGCATACGGCACTTCCACTCATGGGCGTATAAATTGGGAAAACTAAAAATCAGCAAGACACAGGCACCCCAAAGTTTAGGGCTGCTCTGTTGACAAGAACCCCCACTTCATTACACCTTAAATATCCTAGGAAAGAGAAAAATGGATAAAGAAGTTGGGGTCCTCATGTACAGTGGAATATCACTCAGCCAGGAAATCAACGTCATAAGGCTAGTAGCAGCACGATGAGTGGATTTAGGTACGACGATTCTAAGTGAAATAAGTCACACAGAAAAAGACACTTATCATAAGATATCACTTCTAGAGGGAATGTAAAACCGCTACACTTGAACTGAATTACAAAACAGAACAGAGTCACAGGTTTAGGAAACACACTATGGCTGCTGAACGGGAAAGGTGAGGTGGGGTGATGCATAAAACAAGGGTTTCAAATTAGCTCAGATACCGTTCCATAAACCCAATATGTAAGAGACAAGACCTATTCCTTTTTCAGTGAACTGGACTCAACACCCCCTATTCACCGCACAAGAATATATCTGACTAGGAAGAATCTTCAAACCTATGTATTGATATCTCTCCGTAAGTGAGTCAAGGGGGTGTAAAGCGGCATAAACACAGCCGTGAAAAGCAGCTAAACCCCATTATAAAAATAAATTACTTTTCAAAACCCGTGAAACAAAGACAGTGAAAGAGAGAGAAATTCTTACAAAATTCGTTCAGGGGCTGTGATGCAACCTGGATTGACCATATCTAGACCCACAGCTGATTGAGACATAAGGGTGGACCCTCTTGGGGCTGAGAGGTTCGGTGAGGTTGGGTGAGCCAACGCAGACCCTTTCAAGTAATACTGCATGGTACCCATCCCATGGGTCCCAAATCTCCAGGTTCAAGGGCATCTTCCTACGTCGAAAACAGGCATGAGAAACCCAGAAGATGGTACACCGTGTGATCGGGAAAGGTTTCTAAAATGCACCTCATTTCTCATCTCCTTGGCTCGGGTTCGCCATTCCAGCCGATTTACTAGCCATCTCCCTCCTTGGAGAATCAGCACCTTTAACCTCCTGTTCCGTACAGGTTGCAATTTGTCCTGAGGATGAACGGGAAGAGGGGGAACCAATGAGAGACTAGCTCTAGGTGTTGGGACAGGCACAGGTCACTCTACTTTCCCATCAGGAAGAAGAATTAAGCACAAGCTCAGCCTGCCCCCCAGAACGAGAAGAGGGCCTGAAGCAATCCTGCGCTTTTGCGGCCAGCTCCCAAAAAAGCGAGTTGAAAAATGGAGCTCAGGGGCACTGCAATTCACAAACCTGCAGAGTTTTAAATGATACCTCTCGTCCACAAATATATTAAGGGAAGGCAACGAAGAGGCTTTGAAAGCAAGGCAGAATTGCAGGAAACAGATTTCAGGAGGTAGATTCGAATCGCCTTGAAAGCACATGAAAAGCGGCAAAACGTGGACAATGATGCCCTTGGCCAAAAAGGGCGTATGCGTTTTTTCCTGAATATATTCAGGAAAAAACGCATACGCCCTTTTTGGCCAACCAAGCAACCTGGAAAGGCCAATCAGCGCTCCAAAGAAGTCTCGCTTCCCAGCGGGCAAAAGGGCCATGCGGAAAAAAGTGTCCAAACCAGAAATGCAGGACCGGCCATGGAGAAATGGGAGCCTTGCTACGCTGATGGGTGGGATGTAAATTGCCAACAGCCACTCTGGAGAAGTGTACGGTGTGTTCTGAAACATCTAAAAAACACAGCTTGGAGAGCATAGGGCACTTCCACTCATGGGCGTATAAATTGGGAAAACTAAAAATCAGCAAGACACAGGCACCCCAAAGTTTAGGGCTGCTCTGTTGACAAGAACCCCCACTTCATTACACCTTAAATATCCTAGGAAAGAGAAAAATGGATAAAGAAGTTGGGGTCCTCATGTACAGTGGAATATCACTCAGCCAGGAAATCAACGTCATAAGGCTAGTAGCAGCACGATGAGTGGATTTAGGTACGACGATTCTAAGTGAAATAAGTCACACAGAAAAAGACACTTATCATAAGATATCACTTCTAGAGGGAATGTAAAACCGCTACACTTGAACTGAATTACAAAACAGAACAGAGTCACAGGTTTAGGAAACACACTATGGCTGCTGAACGGGAAAGGTGAGGTGGGGTGATGCATAAAACAAGGGTTTCAAATTAGCTCAGATACCGTTCCATAAACCCAATATGTAAGAGACAAGACCTATTCCTTTTTCAGTGAACTGGACTCAACACCCCCTATTCACCGCACAAGAATATATCTGACTAGGAAGAATCTTCAAACCTATGTATTGATATCTCTCCGTAAGTGAGTCAAGGGGGTGTAAAGCGGCATAAACACAGCCGTGAAAAGCAGCTAAACCCCATTATAAAAATAAATTACTTTTCAAAACCCGTGAAACAAAGACAGTGAAAGAGAGAGAAATTCTTACAAAATTCGTTCAGGGGCTGTGATGCAACCTGGATTGACCATATCTAGACCCACAGCTGATTGAGACATAAGGGTGGACCCTCTTGGGGCTGAGAGGTTCGGTGAGGTTGGGTGAGCCAACGCAGACCCTTTCAAGTAATACTGCATGGTACCCATCCCATGGGTCCCAAATCTCCAGGTTCAAGGGCATCTTCCTACGTCGAAAACAGGCATGAGAAACCCAGAAGATGGTACACCGTGTGATCCGGAAAGGTTTCTAAAACGCACCTCATTTCTCATCTCCTTTGCTCGGGTTCGCCATTCCAGCCGATTTACTAGCCATCTCCCTCCTTGGAGAATCAGCACCTTTAACCTCCTGTTCCGTACAGGTTGCAATTTGTCCTGAGGATGAACGGGAAGAGGGGGAACCAATGAGAGACTAGCTCTAGGGGTTGGGAAAGGCACAGGTCACTCTATTTTCCCATCAGGAAGAAGAATTAAGCACAAGCTCAGCCTGCCCCCCAGAACCAGAAGAGGGCCTGAAGCAATCCTGCGCTTTTGCGGCCAGCTCCCAAAAAAGCGAGTTGAAAAATGGAGCTCAGGGGCACTGCAATTCACAAACCTGCAGAGTTTTAAATGATACCTCTCGTCCACAAATATATTAAGGGAAGGCAACGAAGAGGCTTTGAAAGCAAGGCAGAATTGCAGGAAACAGATTTCAGGAGGTAGATTCGAATCGCCTTGAAAGCACATGAAAAGCGGCCAAACGTGGACAATGATGCCCTTGGCCAAAAAGGGCGTATGCGTTTTTTCCTGAATATATTCAGGAAAAAACGCATACGCCCTTTTTGGCCAACCAAGCAACCTGGAAAGGCCAATCTGCGCTCCAAAGAAGTCTCGCTTCCCAGCGGGCAAAAGGGCCATGCGGAAAAAAGTGTCCAAACCAGAAATGCAGGACTGGCCATGGAGAAATGGGAGCCTTGCTACGCTGATGGGTGGGATGTAAATTGCCAACAGCCACTCTGGAGAAGTGTACGGTGTGTTCTGAAACATCTAAAAAACACAGCTTGGAGAGCATAGGGCACTTCCACTCATGGGCGTATAAATTGGGGAAAACTAAAAATCAGCAAGACACAGGCACCCCAAAGTTTAGGGCTGCTCTGTTGACAAGAACCCCCACTTCATTACACCTTAAATATCCTAGGAAAGAGAAAAATGGATAAAGAAGTTGGGGTCCTCATGTACAGTGGAATATCACTCAGCCAGGAAATCAACGTCATAAGGCTAGTAGCAGCACGATGAGTGGATTTAGGTACGACGATTCTAAGTGAAATAAGTCACACAGAAAAAGACACTTATCATAAGATATCACTTCTAGAGGGAATGTAAAACCGCTACACTTGAACTGAATTACAAAACAGAACAGAGTCACAGGTTTAGGAAACACACTATGGCTGCTGAACGGGAAAGGTGAGGTGGGGTGATGCATAAAACAAGGGTTTCAAATTAGCTCAGATACCGTTCCATAAACCCAATATGTAAGAGACAAGACCTATTCCTTTTTCAGTGAACTGGACTCAACACCCCCTATTCACCGCACAAGAATATATCTGACTAGGAAGAATCTTCAAACCTATGTATTGATATCTCTCCGTAAGTGAGTCAAGGGGGTGTAAAGCGGCATAAACACAGCCGTGAAAAGCAGCTAAACCCCATTATAAAAATAAATTACTTTTCAAAACCCGTGAAACAAAGACAGTGAAAGAGAGAGAAATTCTTACAAAATTCGTTCAGGGGCTGTGATGCAACCTGGATTGACCATATCTAGACCCACAGCTGATTGAGACATAAGGGTGGACCCTCTTGGGGCTGAGAGGTTCGGTGAGGTTGGGTGAGCCAACGCAGACCCTTTCAAGTAATACTGCATGGTACCCATCCCATGGGTCCCAAATCTCCAGGTTCAAGGGCATCTTCCTACGTCGAAAACAGGCATGAGAAACCCAGAAGATGGTACACCGTGTGATCGGGAAAGGTTTCTAAAACGCACCTCATTTCTCATCTCCTTGGCTCGGGTTCGCCATTCCAGCCGATTTACTAGCCATCTCCCTCCTTGGAGAATCAGCACCTTTAACCTCCTGTTCCGTACAGGTTGCAATTTGTCCTGAGGATGAACGGGAAGAGGGGGAACCAATGAGAGACTAGCTCTAGGTGTTGGGACAGGCACAGGTCACTCTACTTTCCCATCAGGAAGAAGAATTAAGCACAAGCTCAGCCTGCCCCCCAGAACGAGAAGAGGGCCTGAAGCAATCCTGCGCTTTTGCGGCCAGCTCCCAAAAAAGCGAGTTGAAAAATGGAGCTCAGGGGCACTGCAATTCACAAACCTGCAGAGTTTTAAATGATACCTCTCGTCCACAAATATATTAAGGGAAGGCAACGAAGAGGCTTTGAAAGCAAGGCAGAATTGCAGGAAACAGATTTCAGGAGGTAGATTCGAATCGCCTTGAAAGCACATGAAAAGCGGCAAAACGTGGACAATGATGCCCTTGGCCAAAAAGGGCGTATGCGTTTTTTCCTGAATATATTCAGGAAAAAACGCATACGCCCTTTTTGGCCAACCAAGCAACCTGGAAAGGCCAATCAGCGCTCCAAAGAAGTCTCGCTTCCCAGCGGGCAAAAGGGTCATGCGGAAAAAAGTGTCCAAACCAGAAATGCAGGACCGGCCATGGAGAAATGGGAGCCTTGCTACGCTGATGGGTGGGATGTAAATTGCCAACAGCCACTCTGGAGAAGTGTACGGTGTGTTCTGAAACATCTAAAAAACACAGCTTGGAGAGCATAGGGCACTTCCACTCATGGGCGTATAAATTGGGAAAACTAAAAATCAGCAAGACACAGGCACCCCAAAGTTTAGGGCTGCTCTGTTGACAAGAACCCCCACTTCATTACACCTTAAATATCCTAGGAAAGAGAAAAATGGATAAAGAAGTTGGGGTCCTCATGTACAGTGGAATATCACTCAGCCAGGAAATCAACGTCATAAGGCTACTAGCAGCACGATGAGTGGATTTAGGTACGACGATTCTAAGTGAAATAAGTCACACAGAAAAAGACACTTATCATAAGATATCACTTCTAGAGGGAATGTAAAACCGCTACACTTGAACTGAATTACAAAACAGAACAGAGTCACAGGTTTAGGAAACACACTATGGCTGCTGAACGGGAAAGGTGAGGTGGGGTGATGCATAAAACAAGGGTTTCAAATTAGCTCAGATACCGTTCCATAAACCCAATATGTAAGAGACAAGACCTATTCCTTTTTCAGTGAACTGGACTCAACACCCCCTATTCACCGCACAAGAATATATCTGACTAGGAAGAATCTTCAAACCTATGTATTGATATCGCTCCGTAAGTGAGTCAAGGGGGTGTAAAGCGGCATAAACACAGCCGTGAAAAGCAGCTAAACCCCATTATAAAAATAAATTACTTTTCAAAACCCGTGAAACAAAGACAGTGAAAGAGAGAGAAATTCTTACAAAATTCGTTCAGGGGCTGTGATGCAACCTGGATTGACCATATCTAGACCCACAGCTGATTGAGACATAAGGGTGGACCCTCTTGGGGCTGAGAGGTTCGGTGAGGTTGGGTGAGCCAACGCAGACCCTTTCAAGTAATACTGCATGGTACCCATCCCATGGGTCCCAAATCTCCAGGTTCAAGGGCATCTTCCTACGTCGAAAACAGGCATGAGAAACCCAGAAGATGGTACACCGTGTGATCCGGAAAGGTTTCTAAAACGCACCTCATTTCTCATCTCCTTTGCTCGGGTTCGCCATTCCAGCCGATTTACTAGCCGTCTCCCTCCTTCGAGAATCAGCACCTTTAACCTCCTGTTCCGTACAGGTTGCAATTTGTCCTGAGGATGAACGGGAAGAGGGGGAACCAATGAGAGACTAGCTCTAGGGGTTGGGAAAGGCACAGGTCACTCTATTTTCCCATCAGGAAGAAGAATTAAGCACAAGCTCAGCCTGCCCCCCAGAACCAGAAGAGGGCCTGAAGCAATCCTGCGCTTTTGCGGCCAGCTCCCAAAAAAGCGAGTTGAAAAATGGAGCTCAGGGGCACTGCAATTCACAAACCTGCAGAGTTTTAAATGATACCTCTCGTCCACAAATATATTAAGGGAAGGCAACGAAGAGGCTTTGAAAGCAAGGCAGAATTGCAGGAAACAGATTTCAGGAGGTAGATTCGAATCGCCTTGAAAGCACATGAAAAGCGGCCAAACGTGGACAATGATGCCCTTGGCCAAAAAGGGCGTATGCGTTTTTTCCTGAATATATTCAGGAAAAAACGCATACGCCCTTTTTGGCCAACCAAGCAACCTGGAAAGGCCAATCTGCGCTCCAAAGAAGTCTCGCTTCCCAGCGGGCAAAAGGGCCATGCGGAAAAAAGTGTCCAAACCAGAAATGCAGGACTGGCCATGGAGAAATGGGAGCCTTGCTACGCTGATGGGTGGGATGTAAATTGCCAACAGCCACTCTGGAGAAGTGTACGGTGTGTTCTGAAACATCTAAAAAACACAGCTTGGAGAGCATAGGGCACTTCCACTCATGGGCGTATAAATTGGGAAAACTAAAAATCAGCAAGACACAGGCACCCCAAAGTTTAGGGCTGCTCTGTTGACAAGAACCCCCACTTCATTACACCTTAAATATCCTAGGAAAGAGAAAAATGGATAAAGAAGTTGGGGTCCTCATGTACAGTGGAATATCACTCAGCCAGGAAATCAACGTCATAAGGCTAGTAGCAGCACGATGAGTGGATTTAGGTACGACGATTCTAAGTGAAATAAGTCACACAGAAAAAGACACTTATCATAAGATATCACTTCTAGAGGGAATGTAAAACCGCTACACTTGAACTGAATTACAAAACAGAACAGAGTCACAGGTTTAGGAAACACACTATGGCTGCTGAACGGGAAAGGTGAGGTGGGGTGATGCATAAAACAAGGGTTTCAAATTAGCTCAGATACCGTTCCATAAACCCAATATGTAAGAGACAAGACCTATTCCTTTTTCAGTGAACTGGACTCAACACCCCCTATTCACCGCACAAGAATATATCTGACTAGGAAGAATCTTCAAACCTATGTATTGATATCTCTCCGTAAGTGAGTCAAGGGGGTGTAAAGCGGCATAAACACAGCCGTGAAAAGCAGCTAAACCCCATTATAAAAATAAATTACTTTTCAAAACCCGTGAAACAAAGACAGTGAAAGAGAGAGAAATTCTTACAAAATTCGTTCAGGGGCTGTGATGCAACCTGGATTGACCATATCTAGACCCACAGCTGATTGAGACATAAGGGTGGACACTCTTGGGGCTGAGAGGTTCGGTGAGGTTGGGTGAGCCAACGCAGACCCTTTCAAGTAATACTGCATGGTACCCATCCCATGGGTCCCAAATCTCCAGGTTCAAGGCCATCTTCCTACGTCGAAAACAGGCATGAGAAACCCAGAAGATGGTACACCGTGTGATCGGGAAAGGTTTCTAAAACGCACCTCATTTCTCATCTCCTTTGCTCGGGTTCGCCATTCCAGCCGATTTACTAGCCATCTCCCTCCTTGGAGAATCAGCACCTTTAACCTCCTGTTCCGTACAGGTTGCAATTTGTCCTGAGGATGAACGGGAAGAGGGGGAACCAATGAGAGACTAGCTCTAGGTGTTGGGACAGGCACAGGTCACTCTATTTTCCCATCAGGAAGAAGAATTAAGCACAAGCTCAGCCTGCCCCCCAGAACGAGAAGAGGGCCTGAAGCAATCCTGCGCTTTTGCGGCCAGCTCCCAAAAAAGCGAGTTGAAAAATGGAGCTCAGGGGCACTGCAATTCACAAACCTGCAGAGTTTTAAATGATACCTCTCGTCCACAAATATATTAAGGGAAGGCAACGAAGAGGCTTTGAAAGCAAGGCAGAATTGCAGGAAACAGATTTCAGGAGGTAGATTCGAATCGCCTTGAAAGCACATGAAAAGCGGCAAAACGTGGACAATGATGCCCTTGGCCAAAAAGGGCGTATGCGTTTTTTCCTGAATATATTCAGGAAAAAACGCATACGCCCTTTTTGGCCAACCAAGCAACCTGGAAAGGCCAATCAGCGCTCCAAAGAAGTCTCGCTTCCCAGCGGGCAAAAGGGCCATGCGGAAAAAAGTGTCCAAACCAGAAATGCAGGACCGGCCATGGAGAAATGGGAGCCTTGCTACGCTGATGGGTGGGATGTAAATTGCCAACAGCCACTCTGGAGAAGTGTACGGTGTGTTCTGAAACATCTAAAAAACACAGCTTGGAGAGCATAGGGCACTTCCACTCATGGGCGTATAAATTGGGAAAACTAAAAATCAGCAAGACACAGGCACCCCAAAGTTTAGGGCTGCTCTGTTGACAAGAACCCCCACTTCATTACACCTTAAATATCCTAGGAAAGAGAAAAATGGATAAAGAAGTTGTGGTCCTCATGTACAGTGGAATATCACTCAGCCAGGAAATCAACGTCATAAGGCTAGTAGCAGCACGATGAGTGGATTTAGGTACGACGATTCTAAGTGAAATAAGTCACACAGAAAAAGACACTTATCATAAGATATCACTTAGAGAGGGAATGTAAAAACCGCTACACTTGAACTGAATTACAAAACAGAACAGAATCACACGTTTAGAAAACACACTATGGCTGTTGAACGGGAAAAGTGAGGTGGGGTGATGCATAAAACAAGGGTTTCAAATTAGCTCAGATACCGTTCCATAAACCCAATATGTAAGAGACAAGACCTATTCCTTTTTCAGTGAACTGGACTCAACACCCCCTATTCACCGCACAAGAATATATCTGACTAGGAAGAATCTTCAAACCTATGTATTGATATCTCTCCGTAAGTGAGTCAAGGGGGTGTAAAGCGGCATAAACACAGCTGTGAAAAGCAGCTAAACCCCATTATAAAAATAAATTACTTTTCAAAACCCGTGAAACAAAGACAGTGAAAGAGAGAGAAATTCTTACAAAATTCGTTCAGGGGCTGTGATGCAACCTGGATTGACCATATCTAGACCCACAGCTGATTGAGACATAAGGGTGGACCCTCTTGGGGCTGAGAGGTTCGGTGAGGTTGGGTGAGCCAACGCAGACCCTTTCAAGTAATACTGCATGGTACCCATCCCATGGGTCCCAAATCTCCAGGTTCAAGGGCATCTTCCTACGTCGAAAACAGGCATGAGAAACCCAGAAGATGGTACACCGTGTGATCGGGAAAGGTTTCTAAAACGCACCTCATTTCTCATCTCCTTTGCTCGGGTTCGCCATTCCAGCCGATTTACTAGCCATCTCCCTCCTTGGAGAATCAGCACCTTTAACCTCCTGTTCCGTACAGGTTGCAATTTGTCCTGAGGATGAACGGGAAGAGGAGGAACCAATGAGAGACTAGCTCTAGGGGTTGGGAAAGGCACAGGTCACTCTATTTTCCCATCAGGAAGAAGAATTAAGCACAAGCTCAGCCTGCCCCCCAGAACCAGAAGAGGGCCTGAAGCAATCCTGCGCTTTTGCGGCCAGCTCCCAAAAAAGCGAGTTGAAAAATGGAGCTCAGGGGCACTGCAATTCACAAACCTGCAGAGTTTTAAATGATACCTCTCGTCCACAAATATATTAAGGGAAGGCAACGAAGAGGCTTTGAAAGCAAGGCAGAATTGCAGGAAACAGATTTCAGGAGGTAGATTCGAATCGCCTTGAAAGCACATGAAAAGCGGCCAAACGTGGACAATGATGCCCTTGGCCAAAAAGGGCGTATGCGTTTTTTCCTGAATATATTCAGGAAAAAACGCATACGCCCTTTTTGGCCAACCAAGCAACCTGGAAAGGCCAATCAGCGCTCCAAAGAAGTCTCGCTTCCCAGCGGGCAAAAGGGCCATGCGGAAAAAAGTGTCCAAACCAGAAATGCAGGACTGGCCATGGAGAAATGGGAGCCTTGCTACGCTGATGGGTGGGATGTAAATTGCCAACAGCCACTCTGGAGAAGTGTACGGTGTGTTCTGAAACATCTAAAAAACACAGCTTGGAGAGCATAGGGCACTTCCACTCATGGGCGTATAAATTGGGAAAACTAAAAATCAGCAAGACACAGGCACCCCAAAGTTTAGGGCTGCTCTGTTGACAAGAACCCCCACTTCATTACACCTTAAATATCCTAGGAAAGAGAAAAATGGATAAAGAAGTTGGGGTCCTCATGTACAGTGGAATATCACTCAGCCAGGAAATCAACGTCATAAGGCTAGTAGCAGCACGATGAGTGGATTTAGGTACGACGATTCTAAGTGAAATAAGTCACACAGAAAAAGACACTTATCATAAGATATCACTTCTAGAGGGAATGTAAAACCGCTACACTTGAACTGAATTACAAAACAGAACAGAGTCACAGGTTTAGGAAACACACTATGGCTGCTGAACGGGAAAGGTGAGGTGGGGTGATGCATAAAACAAGGGTTTCAAATTAGCTCAGATACCGTTCCATAAACCCAATATGTAAGAGACAAGACCTATTCCTTTTTCAGTGAACTGGACTCAACACCCCCTATTCACCGCACAAGAATATATCTGACTAGGAAGAATCTTCAAACCTATGTATTGATATCTCTCCGTAAGTGAGTCAAGGGGGTGTAAAGCGGCATAAACACAGCCGTGAAAAGCAGCTAAACCCCATTATAAAAATAAATTACTTTTCAAAACCCGTGAAACAAAGACAGTGAAAGAGAGAGAAATTCTTACAAAATTCGTTCAGGGGCTGTGATGCAACCTGGATTGACCATATCTAGACCCACAGCTGATTGAGACATAAGGGTGGACCCTCTTGGGGCTGAGAGGTTCGGTGAGGTTGGGTGAGCCAACGCAGACCCTTTCAAGTAATACTGCATGGTACCCATCCCATGGGTCCCAAATCTCCAGGTTCAAGGGCATCTTCCTACGTCGAAAACAGGCATGAGAAACCCAGAAGATGGTACACCGTGTGATCGGGAAAGGTTTCTAAAACGCACCTCATTTCTCATCTCCTTGGCACGGGTTCGCCATTCCAGCCGATTTACTAGCCATCTCCCTCCTTGGAGAATCAGCACCTTTAACCTCCTGTTCCGTACAGGTTGCAATTTGTCCTGAGGATGAACGGGAAGAGGGGGAACCAATGAGAGACTAGCTCTAGGTGTTGGGACAGGCACAGGTCACTCTACTTTCCCATCAGGAAGAAGAATTAAGCACAAGCTCAGCCTGCCCCCCAGAACGAGAAGAGGGCCTGAAGCAATCCTGCGCTTTTGCGGCCAGCTCCCAAAAAAGCGAGTTGAAAAATGGAGCTCAGGGGCACTGCAATTCACAAACCTGCAGAGTTTTAAATGATACCTCTCGTCCACAAATATATTAAGGGAAGGCAACGAAGAGGCTTTGAAAGCAAGGCAGAATTGCAGGAAACAGATTTCAGGAGGTAGATTCGAATCGCCTTGAAAGCACATGAAAAGCGGCAAAACGTGGACAATGATGCCCTTGGCCAAAAAGGGCGTATGCGTTTTTTCCTGAATATATTCAGGAAAAAACGCATACGCCCTTTTTGGCCAACCAAGCAACCTGGAAAGGCCAATCAGCGCTCCAAAGAAGTCTCGCTTCCCAGCGGGCAAAAGGGTCATGCGGAAAAAAGTGTCCAAACCAGAAATGCAGGACCGGCCATGGAGAAATGGGAGCCTTGCTACGCTGATGGGTGGGATGTAAATTGCCAACAGCCACTCTGGAGAAGTGTACGGTGTGTTCTGAAACATCTAAAAAACACAGCTTGGAGAGCATAGGGCACTTCCACTCATGGGCGTATAAATTGGGAAAACTAAAAATCAGCAAGACACAGGCACCCCAAAGTTTAGGGCTGCTCTGTTGACAAGAACCCCCACTTCATTACACCTTAAATATCCTAGGAAAGAGAAAAATGGATAAAGAAGTTGGGGTCCTCATGTACAGTGGAATATCACTCAGCCAGGAAATCAACGTCATAAGGCTACTAGCAGCACGATGAGTGGATTTAGGTACGACGATTCTAAGTGAAATAAGTCACACAGAAAAAGACACTTATCATAAGATATCACTTCTAGAGGGAATGTAAAACCGCTACACTTGAACTGAATTACAAAACAGAACAGAGTCACAGGTTTAGGAAACACACTATGGCTGCTGAACGGGAAAGGTGAGGTGGGGTGATGCATAAAACAAGGGTTTCAAATTAGCTCAGATACCGTTCCATAAACCCAATATGTAAGAGACAAGACCTATTCCTTTTTCAGTGAACTGGACTCAACACCCCCTATTCACCGCACAAGAATATATCTGACTAGGAAGAATCTTCAAACCTATGTATTGATATCGCTCCGTAAGTGAGTCAAGGGGGTGTAAAGCGGCATAAACACAGCCGTGAAAAGCAGCTAAACCCCATTATAAAAATAAATTACTTTTCAAAACCCGTGAAACAAAGACAGTGAAAGAGAGAGAAATTCTTACAAAATTCGTTCAGGGGCTGTGATGCAACCTGGATTGACCATATCTAGACCCACAGCTGATTGAGACATAAGGGTGGACCCTCTTGGGGCTGAGAGGTTCGGTGAGGTTGGGTGAGCCAACGCAGACCCTTTCAAGTAATACTGCATGGTACCCATCCCATGGGTCCCAAATCTCCAGGTTCAAGGGCATCTTCCTACGTCGAAAACAGGCATGAGAAACCCAGAAGATGGTACACCGTGTGATCCGGAAAGGTTTCTAAAACGCACCTCATTTCTCATCTCCTTTGCTCGGGTTCGCCATTCCAGCCGATTTACTAGCCGTCTCCCTCCTTCGAGAATCAGCACCTTTAACCTCCTGTTCCGTACAGGTTGCAATTTGTCCTGAGGATGAACGGGAAGAGGGGGAACCAATGAGAGACTAGCTCTAGGGGTTGGGAAAGGCACAGGTCACTCTATTTTCCCATCAGGAAGAAGAATTAAGCACAAGCTCAGCCTGCCCCCCAGAACCAGAAGAGGGCCTGAAGCAATCCTGCGCTTTTGCGGCCAGCTCCCAAAAAAGCGAGTTGAAAAATGGAGCTCAGGGGCACTGCAATTCACAAACCTGCAGAGTTTTAAATGATACCTCTCGTCCACAAATATATTAAGGGAAGGCAACGAAGAGGCTTTGAAAGCAAGGCAGAATTGCAGGAAACAGATTTCAGGAGGTAGATTCGAATCGCCTTGAAAGCACATGAAAAGCGGCCAAACGTGGACAATGATGCCCTTGGCCAAAAAGGGCGTATGCGTTTTTTCCTGAATATATTCAGGAAAAAACGCATACGCCCTTTTTGGCCAACCAAGCAACCTGGAAAGGCCAATCTGCGCTCCAAAGAAGTCTCGCTTCCCAGCGGGCAAAAGGGCCATGCGGAAAAAAGTGTCCAAACCAGAAATGCAGGACTGGCCATGGAGAAATGGGAGCCTTGCTACGCTGATGGGTGGGATGTAAATTGCCAACAGCCACTCTGGAGAAGTGTACGGTGTGTTCTGAAACATCTAAAAAACACAGCTTGGAGAGCATAGGGCACTTCCACTCATGGGCGTATAAATTGGGAAAACTAAAAATCAGCAAGACACAGGCACCCCAAAGTTTAGGGCTGCTCTGTTGACAAGAACCCCCACTTCATTACACCTTAAATATCCTAGGAAAGAGAAAAATGGATAAAGAAGTTGGGGTCCTCATGTACAGTGGAATATCACTCAGCCAGGAAATCAACGTCATAAGGCTAGTAGCAGCACGATGAGTGGATTTAGGTACGACGATTCTAAGTGAAATAAGTCACACAGAAAAAGACACTTATCATAAGATATCACTTCTAGAGGGAATGTAAAACCGCTACACTTGAACTGAATTACAAAACAGAACAGAGTCACAGGTTTAGGAAACACACTATGGCTGCTGAACGGGAAAGGTGAGGTGGGGTGATGCATAAAACAAGGGTTTCAAATTAGCTCAGATACCGTTCCATAAACCCAATATGTAAGAGACAAGACCTATTCCTTTTTCAGTGAACTGGACTCAACACCCCCTATTCACCGCACAAGAATATATCTGACTAGGAAGAATCTTCAAACCTATGTATTGATATCTCTCCGTAAGTGAGTCAAGGGGGTGTAAAGCGGCATAAACACAGCCGTGAAAAGCAGCTAAACCCCATTATAAAAATAAATTACTTTTCAAAACCCGTGAAACAAAGACAGTGAAAGAGAGAGAAATTCTTACAAAATTCGTTCAGGGGCTGTGATGCAACCTGGATTGACCATATCTAGACCCACAGCTGATTGAGACATAAGGGTGGACACTCTTGGGGCTGAGAGGTTCGGTGAGGTTGGGTGAGCCAACGCAGACCCTTTCAAGTAATACTGCATGGTACCCATCCCATGGGTCCCAAATCTCCAGGTTCAAGGCCATCTTCCTACGTCGAAAACAGGCATGAGAAACCCAGAAGATGGTACACCGTGTGATCGGGAAAGGTTTCTAAAACGCACCTCATTTCTCATCTCCTTTGCTCGGGTTCGCCATTCCAGCCGATTTACTAGCCATCTCCCTCCTTGGAGAATCAGCACCTTTAACCTCCTGTTCCGTACAGGTTGCAATTTGTCCTGAGGATGAACGGGAAGAGGGGGAACCAATGAGAGACTAGCTCTAGGTGTTGGGACAGGCACAGGTCACTCTATTTTCCCATCAGGAAGAAGAATTAAGCACAAGCTCAGCCTGCCCCCCAGAACGAGAAGAGGGCCTGAAGCAATCCTGCGCTTTTGCGGCCAGCTCCCAAAAAAGCGAGTTGAAAAATGGAGCTCAGGGGCACTGCAATTCACAAACCTGCAGAGTTTTAAATGATACCTCTCGTCCACAAATATATTAAGGGAAGGCAACGAAGAGGCTTTGAAAGCAAGGCAGAATTGCAGGAAACAGATTTCAGGAGGTAGATTCGAATCGCCTTGAAAGCACATGAAAAGCGGCAAAACGTGGACAATGATGCCCTTGGCCAAAAAGGGCGTATGCGTTTTTTCCTGAATATATTCAGGAAAAAACGCATACGCCCTTTTTGGCCAACCAAGCAACCTGGAAAGGCCAATCAGCGCTCCAAAGAAGTCTCGCTTCCCAGCGGGCAAAAGGGCCATGCGGAAAAAAGTGTCCAAACCAGAAATGCAGGACCGGCCATGGAGAAATGGGAGCCTTGCTACGCTGATGGGTGGGATGTAAATTGCCAACAGCCACTCTGGAGAAGTGTACGGTGTGTTCTGAAACATCTAAAAAACACAGCTTGGAGAGCATAGGGCACTTCCACTCATGGGCGTATAAATTGGGAAAACTAAAAATCAGCAAGACACAGGCACCCCAAAGTTTAGGGCTGCTCTGTTGACAAGAACCCCCACTTCATTACACCTTAAATATCCTAGGAAAGAGAAAAATGGATAAAGAAGTTGTGGTCCTCATGTACAGTGGAATATCACTCAGCCAGGAAATCAACGTCATAAGGCTAGTAGCAGCACGATGAGTGGATTTAGGTACGACGATTCTAAGTGAAATAAGTCACACAGAAAAAGACACTTATCATAAGATATCACTTAGAGAGGGAATGTAAAAACCGCTACACTTGAACTGAATTACAAAACAGAACAGAATCACACGTTTAGAAAACACACTATGGCTGCTGAACGGGAAAAGTGAGGTGGGGTGATGCATAAAACAAGGGTTTCAAATTAGCTCAGATACCGTTCCATAAACCCAATATGTAAGAGACAAGACCTATTCCTTTTTCAGTGAACTGGACTCAACACCCCCTATTCACCGCACAAGAATATATCTGACTAGGAAGAATCTTCAAACCTATGTATTGATATCTCTCCGTAAGTGAGTCAAGGGGGTGTAAAGCGGCATAAACACAGCTGTGAAAAGCAGCTAAACCCCATTATAAAAATAAATTACTTTTCAAAACCCGTGAAACAAAGACAGTGAAAGAGAGAGAAATTCTTACAAAATTCGTTCAGGGGCTGTGATGCAACCTGGATTGACCATATCTAGACCCACAGCTGATTGAGACATAAGGGTGGACCCTCTTGGGGCTGAGAGGTTCGGTGAGGTTGGGTGAGCCAACGCAGACCCTTTCAAGTAATACTGCATGGTACCCATCCCATGGGTCCCAAATCTCCAGGTTCAAGGGCATCTTCCTACGTCGAAAACAGGCATGAGAAACCCAGAAGATGGTACACCGTGTGATCGGGAAAGGTTTCTAAAACGCACCTCATTTCTCATCTCCTTTGCTCGGGTTCGCCATTCCAGCCGATTTACTAGCCATCTCCCTCCTTGGAGAATCAGCACCTTTAACCTCCTGTTCCGTACAGGTTGCAATTTGTCCTGAGGATGAACGGGAAGAGGAGGAACCAATGAGAGACTAGCTCTAGGGGTTGGGAAAGGCACAGGTCACTCTATTTTCCCATCAGGAAGAAGAATTAAGCACAAGCTCAGCCTGCCCCCCAGAACCAGAAGAGGGCCTGAAGCAATCCTGCGCTTTTGCGGCCAGCTCCCAAAAAAGCGAGTTGAAAAATGGAGCTCAGGGGCACTGCAATTCACAAACCTGCAGAGTTTTAAATGATACCTCTCGTCCACAAATATATTAAGGGAAGGCAACGAAGAGGCTTTGAAAGCAAGGCAGAATTGCAGGAAACAGATTTCAGGAGGTAGATTCGAATCGCCTTGAAAGCACATGAAAAGCGGCCAAACGTGGACAATGATGCCCTTGGCCAAAAAGGGCGTATGCGTTTTTTCCTGAATATATTCAGGAAAAAACGCATACGCCCTTTTTGGCCAACCAAGCAACCTGGAAAGGCCAATCAGCGCTCCAAAGAAGTCTCGCTTCCCAGCGGGCAAAAGGGCCATGCGGAAAAAAGTGTCCAAACCAGAAATGCAGGACTGGCCATGGAGAAATGGGAGCCTTGCTACGCTGATGGGTGGGATGTAAATTGCCAACAGCCACTCTGGAGAAGTGTACGGTGTGTTCTGAAACATCTAAAAAACACAGCTTGGAGAGCATAGGGCACTTCCACTCATGGGCGTATAAATTGGGAAAACTAAAAATCAGCAAGACACAGGCACCCCAAAGTTTAGGGCTGCTCTGTTGACAAGAACCCCCACTTCATTACACCTTAAATATCCTAGGAAAGAGAAAAATGGATAAAGAAGTTGGGGTCCTCATGTACAGTGGAATATCACTCAGCCAGGAAATCAACGTCATAAGGCTAGTAGCAGCACGATGAGTGGATTTAGGTACGACGATTCTAAGTGAAATAAGTCACACAGAAAAAGACACTTATCATAAGATATCACTTCTAGAGGGAATGTAAAACCGCTACACTTGAACTGAATTACAAAACAGAACAGAGTCACAGGTTTAGGAAACACACTATGGCTGCTGAACGGGAAAGGTGAGGTGGGGTGATGCATAAAACAAGGGTTTCAAATTAGCTCAGATACCGTTCCATAAACCCAATATGTAAGAGACAAGACCTATTCCTTTTTCAGTGAACTGGACTCAACACCCCCTATTCACCGCACAAGAATATATCTGACTAGGAAGAATCTTCAAACCTATGTATTGATATCTCTCCGTAAGTGAGTCAAGGGGGTGTAAAGCGGCATAAACACAGCCGTGAAAAGCAGCTAAACCCCATTATAAAAATAAATTACTTTTCAAAACCCGTGAAACAAAGACAGTGAAAGAGAGAGAAATTCTTACAAAATTCGTTCAGGGGCTGTGATGCAACCTGGATTGACCATATCTAGACCCACAGCTGATTGAGACATAAGGGTGGACCCTCTTGGGGCTGAGAGGTTCGGTGAGGTTGGGTGAGCCAACGCAGACCCTTTCAAGTAATACTGCATGGTACCCATCCCATGGGTCCCAAATCTCCAGGTTCAAGGGCATCTTCCTACGTCGAAAACAGGCATGAGAAACCCAGAAGATGGTACACCGTGTGATCGGGAAAGGTTTCTAAAACGCACCTCATTTCTCATCTCCTTGGCACGGGTTCGCCATTCCAGCCGATTTACTAGCCATCTCCCTCCTTGGAGAATCAGCACCTTTAACCTCCTGTTCCGTACAGGTTGCAATTTGTCCTGAGGATGAACGGGAAGAGGGGGAACCAATGAGAGACTAGCTCTAGGTGTTGGGACAGGCACAGGTCACTCTACTTTCCCATCAGGAAGAAGAATTAAGCACAAGCTCAGCCTGCCCCCCAGAACGAGAAGAGGGCCTGAAGCAATCCTGCGCTTTTGCGGCCAGCTCCCAAAAAAGCGAGTTGAAAAATGGAGCTCAGGGGCACTGCAATTCACAAACCTGCAGAGTTTTAAATGATACCTCTCGTCCACAAATATATTAAGGGAAGGCAACGAAGAGGCTTTGAAAGCAAGGCAGAATTGCAGGAAACAGATTTCAGGAGGTAGATTCGAATCGCCTTGAAAGCACATGAAAAGCGGCAAAACGTGGACAATGATGCCCTTGGCCAAAAAGGGCGTATGCGTTTTTTCCTGAATATATTCAGGAAAAAACGCATACGCCCTTTTTGGCCAACCAAGCAACCTGGAAAGGCCAATCAGCGCTCCAAAGAAGTCTCGCTTCCCAGCGGGCAAAAGGGCCATGCGGAAAAAAGTGTCCAAACCAGAAATGCAGGACCGGCCATGGAGAAATGGGAGCCTTGCTACGCTGATGGGTGGGATGTAAATTGCCAACAGCCACTCTGGAGAAGTGTACGGTGTGTTCTGAAACATCTAAAAAACACAGCTTGGAGAGCATAGGGCACTTCCACTCATGGGCGTATAAATTGGGAAAACTAAAAATCAGCAAGACACAGGCACCCCAAAGTTTAGGGCTGCTCTGTTGACAAGAACCCCCACTTCATTACACCTTAAATATCCTAGGAAAGAGAAAAATGGATAAAGAAGTTGGGGTCCTCATGTACAGTGGAATATCACTCAGCCAGGAAATCAACGTCATAAGGCTAGTAGCAGCACGATGAGTGGATTTAGGTACGACGATTCTAAGTGAAATAAGTCACACAGAAAAAGACACTTATCATAAGATATCACTTCTAGAGGGAATGTAAAACCGCTACACTTGAACTGAATTACAAAACAGAACAGAGTCACAGGTTAAGGAAACACACTATGGCTGCTGAACGGGAAAGGTGAGGTGGGGTGATGCATAAAACAAGGGTTTCAAATTAGCTCAGATACCGTTCCATAAACCCAATATGTAAGAGACAAGACCTATTCCTTTTTCAGTGAACTGGACTCAACACCCCCTATTCACCGCACAAGAATATATCTGACTAGGAAGAATCTTCAAACCTATGTATTGATATCTCTCCGTAAGTGAGTCAAGGGGGTGTAAAGCGGCATAAACACAGCCGTGAAAAGCAGCTAAACCCCATTATAAAAATAAATTACTTTTCAAAACCCGTGAAACAAAGACAGTGAAAGAGAGAGAAATTCTTACAAAATTCGTTCAGGGGCTGTGATGCAACCTGGATTGACCATATCTAGACCCACAGCTGATTGAGACATAAGGGTGGACCCTCTTGGGGCTGAGAGGTTCGGTGAGGTTGGGTGAGCCAACGCAGACCCTTTCAAGTAATACTGCATGGTACCCATCCCATGGGTCCCAAATCTCCAGGTTCAAGGGCATCTTCCTACGTCGAAAACAGGCATGAGAAACCCAGAAGATGGTACACCGTGTGATCGGGAAAGGTTTCTAAAACGCACCTCATTTCTCATCTCCTTGGCTCGGGTTCGCCATTCCAGCCGATTTACTAGCCATCTCCCTCCTTGGAGAATCAGCACCTTTAACCTCCTGTTCCATACAGGTTGCAATTTGTCCTGAGGATGAACGGGAAGAGGGGGAACCAATGAGAGACTAGCTCTAGGTGTTGGGACAGGCACAGGTCACTCTACTTTCCCATCAGGAAGAAGAATTAAGCACAAGCTCAGCCTGCCCCCCAGAACGAGAAGAGGGCCTGAAGCAATCCTGCGCTTTTGCGGCCAGCTCCCAAAAAAGCGAGTTGAAAAATGGAGCTCAGGGGCACTGCAATTCACAAACCTGCAGAGTTTTAAATGATACCTCTCGTCCACAAATATATTAAGGGATGGCAACGAAGAGGCTTTGAAAGCAAGGCAGAATTGCAGGAAACAGATTTCAGGAGGTAGATTCGAATCGCCTTGAAAGCACATGAAAAGCGGCAAAACGTGGACAATGATGCCCTTGGCCAAAAAGGGCGTATGCCTTTTTTTCCTGAATATATTCAGGAAAAAACGCATACGCCCTTTTTGGCCAACCAAGCAACCTGGAAAGGCCAATCTGCGCTCCAAAGAAGTCTCGCTTCCCAGCGGGCAAAAGGGCCATGCGGAAAAAAGTGTCCAAACCAGAAATGCAGGACCGGCCATGGAGAAATGGGAGCCTTGCTACGCTGATGGGTGGGATGTAAATTGCCAACAGCCACTCTGGAGAAGTGTACGGTGTGTTCTGAAACATCTAAAAAACACAGCTTGGAGAGCATAGGGCACTTCCACTCATGGGCGTATAAATTGGGAAAACTAAAAATCAGCAAGACACAGGCACCCCAAAGTTTAGGGCTGCTCTGTTGACAAGAACCCCCACTTCATTACACCTTAAATATCCTAGGAAAGAGAAAAATGGATAAAGAAGTTGGGGTCCTCATGTACAATGGAATATCACTCAGCCAGGAAATCAACGTCATAAGGCTAGTAGCAGCACGATGAGTGGATTTAGGTACGACGATTCTAAGTGAAATAAGTCACACAGAAAAAGACACTTATCATAAGATATCACTTCTAGAGGGAATGTAAAACCGCTACACTTGAACTGAATTACAAAACAGAACAGAGTCACAGGTTTAGGAAACACACTATGGCTGCTGAACGGGAAAGGTGAGGTGGGGTGATGCATAAAACAAGGGTTTCAAATTAGCTCAGATACCGTTCCATAAACCCAATATGTAAGAGACAAGACCTATTCCTTTTTCAGTGAACTGGACTCAACACCCCCTATTCACCGCACAAGAATATATCTGAGTAGTAAGAATCTTCAAACCTATGTATTGATATCTCTCTGTAAGTGAGTCAAGGGGGTGTAAAGCGGCATAAACACAGCCGTGAAAAGCAGCTAAACCCCATTATAAAAATAAATTACTTTTCAAAACCCGTGAAACAAAGACAGTGAAAGAGAGAGAAATTCTTACAAAATTCGTTCAGGGGCTGTGATGCAACCTGGATTGACCATATCTAGACCCACAGCTGATTGAGACATAAGGGTGGACTCTCTTGGGGCTGAGAGGTTCGGTGAGGTTGGGTGAGCCAACGCAGACCCTTTCAAGTAATACTGCATGGTACCCATCCCATGGGTCCCAAATCTCCAGGTTCAAGGGCATCTTCCTACGTCGAAAACAGGCATGAGAAACCCAGAAGATGGTACACCGTGTGATCGGGAAAGGTTTCTAAAACGCACCTCATTTCTCATCTCCTTTGCTCGGGTTCGCCATTCCAGCCGATTTACTAGCCATCTCCCTCCTTGGAGAATCAGCACCTTTAACCTCCTGTTCCGTACAGGTTGCAATTTGTCCTGAGGATGAACGGGAAGAGGGGGAACCAATGAGAGACTAGCTCTAGGTGTTGGGACAGGCACAGGTCACTCTATTTTCCCATCAGGAAGAAGAATTAAGCACAAGCTCAGCCTGCCCCCCAGAACCAGAAGAGGGCCTGAAGCAATCCTGCGCTTTTGCGGCCAGCTCCCAAAAAAGCGAGTTGAAAAATGGAGCTCAGGGGCACTGCAATTCACAAACCTGCAGAGTTTTAAATGATACCTCTCGTCCACAAATATATTAAGGGAAGGCAACGAAGAGGCTTTGAAAGCAAGGCAGAATTGCAGGAAACAGATTTCAGGAGGTAGATTCGAATCGCCTTGAAAGCACATGAAAAGCGGCAAAACGTGGACAATGATGCCCTTGGCCAAAAAGGGCGTATGCGTTTTTTCCTGAATATATTCAGGAAAAAAGGCATACGCCCTTTTTGGCCAACCAAGCAACCTGGAAAGGCCAATCAGCGCTCCAAAGAAGTCTCGCTTCCCAGCGGGCAAAAGGGCCATGCGGAAAAAAGTGTCCAAACCAGAAATGCAGGACCGGCCATGGAGAAATGGGAGCCTTGCTACGCTGATGGGTGGGATGTAAATTGCCAACAGCCACTCTGGAGAAGTGTACGGTGTGTTCTGAAACATCTAAAAAACACAGCTTGGAGAGCATAGGGCACTTCCACTCATGGGCGTATAAATTGGGAAAACTAAAAATCAGCAAGACACAGGCACCCCAAAGTTTAGGGCTGCTCTGTTGACAAGAACCCCCACTTCATTACACCTTAAATATCCTAGGAAAGAGAAAAATGGATAAAGAAGTTGGGGTCCTCATGTACAATGGAATATCACTCAGCCAGGAAATCAACGTCATAAGGCTAGTAGCAGCACGATGAGTGGATTTAGGTACGACGATTCTAAGTGAAATAAGTCACACAGAAAAAGACACTTATCATAAGATATCACTTCTAGAGGGAATGTAGAACCGCTACACTTGAACTGAATTACAAAACAGAACAGAGTCACAGGTTTAGGAAACACACTATGGCTGCTGAACGGGAAAGGTGAGGTGGGGTGATGCATAAAACAAGGGTTTCAAATTAGCTCAGATACCGTTCCATAAACCCAATATGTAAGAGACAAGACCTATTCCTTTTTCAGTGAACTGGGCTCAACACCCCCTATTCACCGCACAAGAATATATCTGACTAGTAAGAATCTTCAAACCTATGTATTGATATCTCTCTGTAAGTGAGTCAAGGGGGTGTAAAGCGGCATAAACACAGCCGTGAAAAGCAGCTAAACCCCATTATAAAAATAAATTACTTTTCAAAACCCGTGAAACAAAGACAGTGAAAGAGAGAGAAATTCTTCCAAAATTCGTTCAGGGGCTGTGATGCAACCTGGATTGACCATATCTAGACCCACAGCTGATTGAGACATAAGGGTGGACACTCTTGGGGCTGAGAGGTTCGGTGAGGTTGGGTGAGCCAACGCACACCCTTTCAAGTAATACTGCATGGTACCCATCCCATGGGTCCCAAATCTCCAGGTTCAAGGGCATCTTCCTACGTCGAAAACAGGCATGAGAAACCCAGAAGATGGTACACCGTGTGATCGGGAAAGGTTTCTAAAACGCACCTCATTTCTCATCTCCTTTGCTCGGGTTCGCCATTCCAGCCGATTTACTAGCCATCTCCCTCCTTGGAGAATCAGCACCTTTAACCTCCTGTTCCGTACAGGTTGCAATTTGTCCTGAGGATGAACGGGAAGAGGGGGAACCAATGAGAGACTAGCTCTAGGTGTTGGGACAGGCACAGGTCACTCTATTTTCCCATCAGGAAGAAGAATTAAGCACAAGCTCAGCCTGCCCCCCAGAACCAGAAGAGGGCCTGAAGCAATCCTGCGCTTTTGCGGCCAGCTCCCAAAAAAGCGAGTTGAAAAATGGAGCTCAGGGGCACTGCAATTCACAAACCTGCAGAGTTTTAAATGATACCTCTCGTCCACAAATATATTAAGGGAAGGCAACGAAGAGGCTTTGAAAGCAAGGCAGAATTGCAGGAAACAGATTTCAGGAGGTAGATTCGAATCGCCTTGAAAGCACATGAAAAGCGGCAAAACGTGGACAATGATGCCCTTGGCCAAAAAGGGCGTATGCGTTTTTTCCTGAATATATTCAGGAAAAAACGCATATGCCCTTTTTGGCCAACCAAGCAACCTGGAAAGGCCAATCAGCGCTCCAAAGAAGTCTCGCTTCCCAGCGGGCAAAAGGGCCATGCGGAAAAAAGTGTCCAAACCAGAAATGCAGGACCGGCCATGGAGAAATGGGAGCCTTGCTACGCTGATGGGTGGGATGTAAATTGCCAACAGCCACTCTGGAGAAGTGTACGGTGTGTTCTGAAACATCTAAAAAACACAGCTTGGAGAGCATAGGGCACTTCCACTCATGGGCGTATAAATTGGGAAAACTAAAAATCAGCAAGACACAGGCACCCCAAAGTTTAGGGCTGCTCTGTTGACAAGAACCCCCACTTCATTACACCTTAAATATCCTAGGAAAGAGAAAAATGGATAAAGAAGTTGGGGTCCTCATGTACAATGGAATATCACTCAGCCAGGAAATCAACGTCATAAGGCTAGTAGCAGCACGATGAGTGGATTTAGGTACGACGATTCTAAGTGAAATAAGTCACACAGAAAAAGACACTTATCATAAGATATCACTTCTAGAGGGAATGTAGAACCGCTACACTTGAACTGAATTACAAAACAGAACAGAGTCACAGGTTTAGGAAACACACTATGGCTGCTGAACGGGAAAGGTGAGGTGGGGTGATGCATAAAACAAGGGTTTCAAATTAGCTCAGATACCGTTCCATAAACCCAATATGTAAGAGACAAGACCTATTCCTTTTTCAGTGAACTGGACTCAACACCCCCTATTCACCGCACAAGAATATATCTGACTAGTAAGAATCTTCAAACCTATGTATTGATATCTCTCTGTAAGTGAGTCAAGGGGGTGTAAAGCGGCATAAACACAGCCGTGAAAAGCAGCTAAACCCCATTATAAAAATAAATTACTTTTCAAAACCCGTGAAACAAAGACAGTGAAAGAGAGAGAAATTCTTCCAAAATTCGTTCAGGGGCTGTGATGCAACCTGGATTGACCATATCTAGACCCACAGCTGATTGAGACATAAGGGTGGACACTCTTGGGGCTGAGAGGTTCGGTGAGGTTGGGTGAGCCAACGCAGACCCTTTCAAGTAATACTGCATGGTACCCATCCCATGGGTCCCAAATCTCCAGGTTCAAGGGCATCTTCCTACGTCGAAAACAGGCATGAGAAACCCAGAAGATGGTACACCGTGTGATCGGGAAAGGTTTCTAAAACGCACCTCATTTCTCATCTCCTTTGCTCGGGTTCGCCATTCCAGCCGATTTACTAGCCATCTCCCTCCTTGGAGAATCAGCACCTTTACCCTCCTGTTCCGTACAGGTTGCAATTTGTCCTGAGGATGAACGGGAAGAGGGGGAACCAATGAGAGACTAGCTCCAGGGGTTGGGACAGGCACAGGTCACTCTATTTTCCCATCAGGAAGAAGAATTAAGCACAAGCTCAGCCTGCCCCCCAGAACAAGAAGAGGGCCTGAAGCAATCCTGCGCTTTTGCGGCCAGCTCCCAAAAAAGCGAGTTGAAAAATGGAGCTCAGGGGCACTGCAATTCACAAACCTGCAGAGTTTTAAATGATACCTCTCGTCCACAAATATATTAAGGGAAGGCAACGAAGAGGCTTTGAAAGCAAGGCAGAATTGCAGGAAACAGATTTCAGGAGGTAGATTCGAATCGCCTTGAAAGCACATGGAAAGCGGCAAAACGTGGACAATGATGCCCTTGGCCAAAAAGGGCGTATGCGTTTTTTCCTGAATATATTCAGGAAAAAACGCATATGCCCTTTTTGGCCAACCAAGCAACCTGGAAAGGCCAATCAGCGCTCCAAAGAAGTCTCGCTTCCCAGCGGGCAAAAGGGCCATGCGGAAAAAAGTGTCCAAACCAGAAATGCAGGACCGGCCATGGAGAAATGGGAGCCTTGCTACGCTGATGGGTGGGATGTAAATTGCCAACAGCCACTCTGGAGAAGTGTACGGTGTGTTCTGAAACATCTAAAAAACACAGCTTGGAGAGCATAGGGCACTTCCACTCATGGGCGTATAAATTGGGAAAACTAAAAATCAGCAAGACACAGGCACCCCAAAGTTTAGGGCTGCTCTGTTGACAAGAACCCCCACTTCATTACACCTTAAATATCCTAGGAAAGAGAAAAATGGATAAAGAAGTTGGGGTCCTCATGTACAATGGAATATCACTCAGCCAGGAAATCAACGTCATAAGGCTAGTAGCAGCACGATGAGTGGATTTAGGTACGACGATTCTAAGTGAAATAAGTCACACAGAAAAAGACACTTATCATAAGATATCACTTCTAGAGGGAATGTAGAACCGCTACACTTGAACTGAATTACAAAACAGAACAGAGTCACAGGTTTAGGAAACACACTATGGCTGCTGAACGGGAAAGGTGAGGTGGGGTGATGCATAAAACAAGGGTTTCAAATTAGCTCAGATACCGTTCCATAAACCCAATATGTAAGAGACAAGACCTATTCCTTTTTCAGTGAACTGGACTCAACACCCCCTATTCACCGCACAAGAATATATCTGACTAGTAAGAATCTTCAAACCTATGTATTGATATCTCTCTGTAAGTGAGTCAAGGGGGTGTAAAGCGGCATAAACACAGCCGTGAAAAGCAGCTAAACCCCATTATAAAAATAAATTACTTTTCAAAACCCGTGAAACAAAGACAGTGAAAGAGAGAGAAATTCTTCCAAAATTCGTTCAGGGGCTGTGATGCAACCTGGATTGACCATATCTAGACCCACAGCTGATTGAGACATAAGGGTGGACACTCTTGGGGCTGAGAGGTTCGGTGAGGTTGGGTGAGCCAACGCAGACCCTTTCAAGTAATACTGCATGGTACCCATCCCATGGGTCCCAAATCTCCAGGTTCAAGGGCATCTTCCTACGTCGAAAACAGGCATGAGAAACCCAGAAGATGGTACACCGTGTGATCGGGAAAGGTTTCTAAAACGCACCTCATTTCTCATCTCCTTTGCTCGGGTTCGCCATTCCAGCCGATTTACTAGCCATCTCCCTCCTTGGAGAATCAGCACCTTTACCCTCCTGTTCCGTACAGGTTGCAATTTGTCCTGAGGATGAACGGGAAGAGGGGGAACCAATGAGAGACTAGCTCCAGGGGTTGGGACAGGCACAGGTCACTCTATTTTCCCATCAGGAAGAAGAATTAAGCACAAGCTCAGCCTGCCCCCCAGAACAAGAAGAGGGCCTGAAGCAATCCTGCGCTTTTGCGGCCAGCTCCCAAAAAAGCGAGTTGAAAAATGGAGCTCAGGGGCACTGCAATTCACAAACCTGCAGAGTTTTAAATGATACCTCTCGTCCACAAATATATTAAGGGAAGGCAACGAAGAGGCTTTGAAAGCAAGGCAGAATTGCAGGAAACAGATTTCAGGAGGTAGATTCGAATCGCCTTGAAAGCACATGGAAAGCGGCAAAACGTGGACAATGATGCCCTTGGCCAAAAACGGTGTATGCGTTTTTTCCTGAATATATTCAGGAAAAAACGCATACGCCCTTTTTGGCCAACCAAGCAACCTGGAAAGGCCAATCAGCGCTCCAAAGTAGTCTCGCTTCCCAGCGGGCAAAAGGGCCATGCGGAAAAAAGTGTCCAAACCAGAAATGCAGGACCGGCCATAGAGAAATGGGAGCCTTGCTACGCTGATGGGTGGGATGTAAATTGCCAACAGCCACTCTGGAGAAGTGTACGGTGTGTTCTGAAACATCTAAAAAACACAGCTTGGAGAGCATAGGGCACTCCCACTCATGGGCGTATAAATTGGGAAAACTAAAAATCAGCAAGACACAGGCACCCCAAAGTTTAGGGCTGCTCTGTTGACAAGAACCCCCACTTCATTACACCTTAAATATCCTAGGAAAGAGAAAAATGGATAAAGAAGTTGGGGTCCTCATGTACAATGGAATATCACTCAGCCAGGAAATCAACGTCATAAGGCTAGTAGCAGCACGATGAGTGGATTTAGGTACGACGATTCTAAGTGAAATAAGTCACACAGAAAAAGACACTTATCATAAGATATCACTTCTAGAGGGAATGTAGAACCGCTACACTTGAACTGAATTACAAAACAGAACAGAGTCACAGGTTTAGGAAACACACTATGGCTGCTGAACGGGAAAGGTGAGGTGGGGTGATGCATAAAACAAGGGTTTCAAATTAGCTCAGATACCGTTCCATAAACCCAATATGTAAGAGACAAGACCTATTCCTTTTTCAGTGAACTGGACTCAACAGCCCCTATTCACCGCACAAGAATATATCTGACTAGTAAGAATCTTCAAACCTATGTATTGATATCTCTCTGTAAGTGAGTCAAGGGGGTGTAAAGCGGCATAAACACAGCCGTGAAAAGCAGCTAAACCCCATTATAAAAATAAATTACTTTTCAAAACCCGTGAAACAAAGACAGTGAAAGAGAGAGAAATTCTTCCAAAATTCGTTCAGGGGCTGTGATGCAACCTGGATTGACCATATCTAGACCCACAGCTGATTGAGACATAAGGGTGGACACTCTTGGGGCTGAGAGGTTCGGTGAGGTTGGGTGAGCCAACGCAGACCCTTTCAAGTAATACTGCATGGTACCCATCCCATGGGTCCCAAATCTCCAGGTTCAAGGGCATCTTCCTACGTCGAAAACAGGCATGAGAAACCCAGAAGATGGTACACCGTGTGATCGGGAAAGGTTTCTAAAACGCACCTCATTTCTCATCTCCTTTGCTCGGGTTCGCCATTCCAGCCGATTTACTAGCCATCTCCCTCCTTGGAGAATCAGCACCTTTAACCTCCTGTTCCGTACAGGTTGCAATTTGTCCTGAGGATGAACGAGAAGAGGGGGAACCAATGAGAGACTAGCTCTAGGTGTTGGGACAGGCACAGGTCACTCTCTTTTCCCATCAGGCAGAAGAATTAAGCACAAGCTCAGCCTGCCCCCCAGAACCAGAAGAGGGCCTGAAGCAATCCTGCGCTTTTGCGGCCAGCTCCCAAAAAAGCGAGTTGAAAAATGGAGCTCAGGGGCACTGCAATTCACAAACCTGCAGAGTTTTAAATGATACCTCTCGTCCACAAATATATTAAGGGAAGGCAACGAAGAGGCTTTGAAAGCAAGGCAGAATTGCAGGAAACAGATTTCAGGAGGTAGATTCGAATCGCCTTGAAAGCACATGAAAAGCGGCAAAACGTGGACAATGATGCCCTTGGCCAAAAAGGGCGTATGCGTTTTTTCCTGAATATATTCAGGAAAAAACGCATACGCCCTTTTTGGCCAACCAAGCAACCTGGAAAGGCCAATCAGCGCTCCAAAGAAGTCTCGCTTCCCAGCGGGCAAAAGGGCCATGCGAAAAAAAGTGTCCAAACCAGAAATGCAGGACTGGCCATGGAGAAATGGGAGCCTTGCTACGCTGATGGGTGGGATGTAAATTGCCAACAGCCACTCTGGAGAAGTGTACGGTGTGTTCTGAAACATCTAAAAAACACAGCTTGGAGAGCATAGGGCACTCCCACTCATGGGCGTATAAATTGGGAAAACTAAAAATCAGCAAGACACAGGCACCCCAAAGTTTAGGGCTGCTCTGTTGACAAGAACCCCCACTTCATTACACCTTAAATATCCTAGGAAAGCGAAAAATGGATAAAGAAGTTGGGGTCCTCATGTACAATGGAATATCACTCAGCCATGAAATCCACGTCATAAGGCTAGTAGCAGCACGATGAGTGGATTTAGGTACGACGATTCTAAGTGAAATAAGTCACACCGAAAAAGACACTTATCATAAGATATCACTTAGAGAGGGAATGTAAAAACCGCTACACTTGAACTGAATTACAAAACAGAACAGAGTCCCACGTTTAGGAAACACACTATGGCTGCTGAATGGGAAAGGTGAGGTGGGGTGATGCATAAAACAAGGGTTTCAAATTAGCTCAGATACCGTTCCATAAACCCAATATGTAAGAGACAAGACCTATTCCTTTTTCAGTGAACTGGACTCAACACCCCCTATTCACCGCACAAGAATATATCTGAATAGGAAGAATCTTCAAACCTATGTATTGATATCTCTCCGTAAGTGAGTCAAGGGGGTGTAAAGCGGCATAAACACAGCCGTGAAAAGCAGCTAAACCAAATTATAAAAATAAATTACTTTTCAAAACCCGTGAAACAAAGACAGTGAAAGAGAGAGAAATTCTTCCAAAATTCGTTCAGGGGCTGTGATGCAACCTGGATTGACCATATCTAGACCCACAGCTGATTGAGACATAAGGGTGGACACTCTTGGGGCTGAGAGTTTCGGTGAGGTTGGGTGAGCCAACGCACACCCTTTCAAGTAATACTGCATGGTACCCATCCCATGGGTCCCAAATCTCCAGGTTCAAGGGCATCTTCCTACGTCGAAAACAGGCATGAGAAACCCAGAAGATGGTACACCGTGTGATCGGGAAAGGTTTCTAAAACGCACCTCATTTCTCATCTCCTTTGCTCGGGTTCGCCATTCCAGCCGATTTACTAGCCATCTCCCTCCTTGGAGAATCAGCACCTTTAACCTCCTGTTCCGTACAGGGTGCAATTTGTCCTGAGGATGAACGAGAAGAGGGGGAACCAATGAGAGACTAGCTCTAGGTGTTGGGACAGGCACAGGTCACTCTCTTTTCCCATCAGGCAGAAGAATTAAGCACAAGCTCAGCCTGCCCCCCAGAACCAGAAGAGGGCCTGAAGCAATCCTGCGCTTTTGCGGCCAGCTCCCAAAAAAGCGAGTTGAAAAATGGAGCTCAGGGGCACTGCAATTCACAAACCTGCAGAGTTTTAAATGATACCTCTCGTCCACAAATATATTAAGGGAAGGCAACGAAGAGGCTTTGAAAGCAAGGCAGAATTGCAGGAAACAGATTTCAGGAGGTAGATTCGAATCGCCTTGAAAGCACATGAAAAGCGGCAAAACGTGGACAATGATGCCCTTGGCCAAAAAGGGCGTATGCGTTTTTTCCTGAATATATTCAGGAAAAAACGCATACGCCCTTTTTGGCCAACCAAGCAACCTGGAAAGGCCAATCAGCGCTCCAAAGAAGTCTCGCTTCCCAGCGGGCAAAAGGGCCATGCGGAAAAAAGTGTCCAAACCAGAAATGCAGGACCGGCCATGGAGAAATGGGAGCCTTGCTACGCTGATGGGTGGGATGTAAATTGCCAACAGCCACTCTGGAGAAGTGTACGGTGTGTTCGGAAACATCTAAAAAACACAGCTTGGAGAGCACAGGGCACTTCCACTCATGGGCGTCTAAATTGGGAAAACTAAAAATCAGCAAGACACAGGCACCCCAAAGTTTAGGGCTGCTCTGTTGACAAGAGCCCCCACTTCATTACACCTTAAATATCCTAGGAAAGAGAAAAATGGATAAAGAGGTTGGGGTCCTCATGTACAATGGAATATCACTCAGCCATGAAATCCACGTCATAAGGCTAGTAGCAGCACGATGAGTGGATTTAGGTACGACGATTCTAAGTGAAATAAGTCACACAGAAAAAGACACTTATCCTAAGATATCACTTAGAGAGGGAATGTAAAAACCACTACACTTGAACTGAATTGCAAAACAGAACAGAGTCACACGTTTAGGAAACACACTATGGCTGCTGAACGGGAAAGGTGAGGTGGGGTGATGCATAAAACAAGGGTTTCAAATTAGCTCAGATACCGTTCCATAAACCCAATATGTAAGAGACAAGACCTATTCCTTGCTCAGTGAACTGGACTCAACACCCCCTATTCACCGCACAAGAATATATCTGACTAGTAAGAATCTTCAAACCTATGTATTGATATCTCTCTGTAAGTGAGTCAAGGGGGTGTAAAGCGGCATAAACACAGCCGTGAAAAGCAGCTAAACCCCATTATAAAAATAAATTACTTTTCAAAACCCGTGAAACAAAGACAGTGAAAGAGAGAGAAATTCTTACAAAATTCGTTCAGGGGCTGTGATGCAACCTGGATTGACCATATCTAGACCCACAGCTGATTGAGACATAAGGGTGGACACTCTTGGGGCTGAGAGGTTCGGTGAGGTTGGGTGAGCCAACGCAGACCCTTTCAAGTAATACTGCATGGTACCCATCCCATGGGTCCCAAATCTCCAGGTTCAAGGGCATCTTCCTACGTCGAAAACAGGCATGAGAAACCCAGAAGATGGTACACCGTGTGATCGGGAAAGATTTCTAAAACGCACCTCATTTCTCATTTCCTTTGCTCGGGTTCGCCATTCCAGCCGGTTTACTAGCCATCTCCCTCCTTGGAGAATCAGCACCTTTAACCTCCTGTTCCGTACAGGTTGCAATTTGTCCTGAGGATGAACGGGAAGAGGGGGAACCAATGAGAGACTAGCTCTAGGTGTTGGGACAGGCACAGGTCACTCTCTTTTCCCATCAGGCAGAAGAATTAAGCACAAGCTCAGCCTGCCCCCCAGAACCAGAAGAGGGCCTGAAGCAATCCTGCGCTTTTGCGGCCAGCTCCCAAAAAAGCGAGTTGAAAAATGGAGCTCAGGGGCACTGCAATTCACAAACCTGCAGAGTTTTAAATGATACCTCTCGTCCACAAATATATTAAGGGAAGGCAACGAAGAGGCTTTGAAAGCAAGGCAGAATTGCAGGAAACAGATTTCAGGAGGTAGATTCGAATCGCCTTGAAAGCACATGAAAAGCGGCAAAACGTGGACAATGATGCCCTTGGCCAAAAAGGGCGTATGCGTTTTTTCCTGAATATATTCAGGAAAAAACGCATACGCCCTTTTTGGCCAACCAAGCAACCTGGAAAGGCCAATCAGCGCTCCAAAGAAGTCTCGCTCCCCAGCGGGCAAAAGGGCCATGCGGAAAAAAGTGTCCAAACCAGAAATGCAGGACCGGCCATGGAGAAATGGGAGCCTTGCTACGCTGATGGGCGGGATGTAAATTGCCAACAGCCACTCTGGAGAAGTGTACGGTGTGTTCTGAAACATCTAAAAAACACAGCTTGGAGAGCATAGGGCACTTCCACTCATGGGCGTATAAATTGGGAAAACTAAAAATCAGCAAGACACAGGCACCCCAAAGTTTAGGGCTGCTCTGTTGACAAGAACCCCCACTTCATTACACCTTAAATATCCTAGGAAAGAGAAAAATGGATAAAGAGGTTGGGGTCCTCATGTACAATGGAATATCACTCAGCCATGAAATCAACGTCATAAGGCTAGTAGCAGCACGATGAGTGGATTTAGGTACGACGATTCTAAGTGAAATAAGTCACACAGAAAAAGACACTTATCCTAAGATATCACTTCTAGAGGGAATGTAAAAATCGCTACACTTGAACTGAATTGCAAAACAGAACAGAGTCACACGTTTAGGAAACACACTATGGCTGCTGAACGGGAAAGGTGAGGTGGGGTGATGCATAAAACAAGGGTTTCAAATTAGCTCAGATACTGTTCCATAAACCCAATATGTAAGAGACAAGACCTATTCCTTTTTCAGTGAACTGGACTCAACACCCCCTATTCACCGCACAAGAATATATCTGACTAGTAAGAATCTTCAAACCTATGTATTGATATCTCTCTGTAAGTGAGTCAAGGGGGTGTAAAGCGGCATAAACACAGCCGTGAAAAGCAGCTAAACCCCATTATAAAAATAAATTACTTTTCAAAACCCGTGAAACAAAGACAGTGAAAGAGAGAGAAATTCTTCCAAAATTCGTTCAGGGGCTGTGATGCAACCTGGATTGACCATATCTAGACCCACAGCTGATTGAGACATAAGGGTGGACACTCTTGGGGCTGAGAGGTTCGGTGAGGTTGGGTGAGCCAACGCAGACCCTTTCAAGTAATACTGCATGGTACCCATCCCATGGGTCCCAAATCTCCAGGTTCAAGGGCATCTTCCTACGTCGAAAACAGGCATGAGAAACCCAGAAGATGGTACACCGTGTGATCGGGAAAGGTTTCTAAAACGCACCTCATTTCTCATCTCCTTTGCTCGGGTTCGCCATTCCAGCCGGTTTACTAGCCATCTCCCTCCTTGGAGAATCAGCACCTTTAACCTCCTGTTCCGTACAGGTTGCAATTTGTCCTGAGGATGAACGGGAAGAGGGGGAACCAATGAGAGACTAGCTCTAGGTGTTGGGACAGGCACAGGTCACTCTCTTTTCCCATCAGGCAGAAGAATTAAGCACAAGCTCAGCCTGCCCCCCAGAACCAGAAGAGGGCCTGAAGCAATCCTGCGCTTTTGCGGCCAGCTCCCAAAAAAGCGAGTTGAAAAATGGAGCTCAGGGGCACTGCAATTCACAAACCTGCAGAGTTTTAAATGATACCTCTCGTCCACAAATATATTAAGGGAAGGCAACGAAGAGGCTTTGAAAGCAAGGCAGAATTGCAGGAAACAGATTTCAGGAGGTAGATTCGAATCGCCTTGAAAGCACATGAAAAGCGGCAAAACGTGGACAATGATGCCCTTGGCCAAAAAGGGCGTATGCGTTTTTTCCTGAATATATTCAGGAAAAAAGGCATACGCCCTTTTTGGCCAACCAAGCAACCTGGAAAGGCCAATCAGCGCTCCAAAGAAGTCTCGCTCCCCAGCGGGCAAAAGGGCCATGCGGAAAAAAGTGTCCAAACCAGAAATGCAGGACCGGCCATGGAGAAATGGGAGCCTTGCTACGCTGATGGGCGGGATGTAAATTGCCAACAGCCACTCTGGAGAAGTGTACGGTGTGTTCTGAAACATCTAAAAAACACAGCTTGGAGAGCATAGGGCACTTCCACTCATGGGCGTATAAATTGGGAAAACTAAAAATCAGCAAGACACAGGCACCCCAAAGTTTAGGGCTGCTCTGTTGACAAGAACCCCCACTTCATTACACCTTAAATACCCTAGGAAAGAGAAAAATGGATAAAGAAGTTGGGGTCCTCATGTACAATGGAATATCACTCAGCCATGAAATCAACGTCATAAGGCTAGTAGCAGCACGATGAGTGGATTTAGGTACGACGATTCTAAGTGAAATAAGTCACACAGAAAAAGACACTTATCCTAAGATATCACTTATAGAGGGAATGTAAAAACCTCTACACTTGAACTGAATTGCAAAACAGAACAGAATCACACGTTTAGGAAACACACTATGGCTGCTGAACGGGAAAGGTGAGGTGGGGTGATGCATAAAACAAGGGTTTCAAATTAGCTCAGATACCGTTCCATAAACCCAATATGTAAGAGACAAGACCTATTCCTTTTTCATTGAACTGGACTCAACACCCCCTATTCACCGCACAAGAATATATCTGACTAGTAAGAATCTTCAAACCTATGTATTGATATCTCTCTGTAAGTGAGTCAAGGGGGTGTAAAGCGGCATAAACCCAGCCGTGAAAAGCAGCTAAACCCCATTATAAAAATAAATTACTTTTCAAAACCCGTGAAACAAAGAGAGTGAAAGAGAGAGAAATTCTTACAAAATTCGTTCAGGGGCTGTGATGCAACCTGGATTGACCATATCTAGACCCACAGCTGATTGAGACATAAGGGTGGACACTCTTGGGGCTGAGAGGTTCGGTGAGGTTGGGTGAGCCAACGCAGACCCTTTCAAGTAATACTGCATGGTACCCATCCCATGGGTCCCAAATCTCCAGGTTCAAGGGCATCTTCCTACGTCGAAAACAGGCATGAGAAACCCAGAAGATGGTACACCGTGTGATCGGGAAAGGTTTCTAAAACGCACCTCATTTCTCATCTCCTTTGTTCGGGTTCGCCATTCCAGCCGGTTTACTAGCCATCTCCCTCCTTGGAGAATCAGCACCTTTAACCTCCTGTTCCGTACAGGTTGCAATTTGTCCTGAGGATGAACGGGAAGAGGGGGAACCAATGAGAGACTAGCTCTAGGTGTTGGGACAGGCACAGGTCACTCTATTTTCCCATCAGGAAGAAGAATTAAGCACAAGCTCAGCCTGCCCCCCAGAACCAGAAGAGGGCCTGAAGCAATCCTGCGCTTTTGCGGACAGCTCCCAAAAAAGCGAGTTGAAAAATGGAGCTCAGGGGCACTGCAATTCACAAACCTGCAGAGTTTTAAATGATACCTCTCGTGCACAAATATATTAAGGGTAGGCAACGAAGAGGCTTTGAAAGCAAGGCAGAATTGCAGGAAACAGATTTCAGGAGGTAGATTCGAATCGCCTTGAAAGCACATGAAAAGCGGCAAAACGTGGACAATGATGCCCTTGGCCAAAAAGGGCGTATGCGTTTTTTCCTGAATATATTCAGGAAAAAACGCATACGCCCTTTTTGGCCAACCAAGCAACCTGGAAAGGCCAATCAGCGCTCCAAAGAAGTCTCGCTTCCCAGCGGGCAAAAGGGCCATGCGGAAAAAAGTGTCCAAACCAGAAATGCAGGACCGGCCATGGAGAAATGGGAGCCTTGCTACGCTGATGGGCGGGATGTAAATTGCCAACAGCCACTCTGGAGAAGTGTACGGTGTGTTCTGAAACATCTAAAAAACACAGCTTGGAGAGCATAGGGCACTTCCACTCATGGGCGTATAAATTGGGAAAACTAAAAATCAGCAAGACACAGGCACCCCAAAGTTTAGGGCTGCTCTGTTGACAAGAACCCCCACTTCATTACACCTTAAATATCCTAGGAAAGAGAAAAATGGATAAAGAGGTTGGGGTCCTCATGTACAATGGAATATCACTCAGCCATGAAATCAACGTCATAAGGCTAGTAGCAGCACGATGAGTGGATTTAGGTACGACGATTCTAAGTGAAATAAGTCACACAGAAAAAGACACTTATCCTAAGATATCACTTCTAGAGGGAATGTAAAAATCGCTACACTTGAACTGAATTGCAAAACAGAACAGAGTCACACGTTTAGGAAACACACTATGGCTGCTGAACGGGAAAGGTGAGGTGGGGTGATGCATAAAACAAGGGTTTCAAATTAGCTCAGATACTGTTCCATAAACCCAATATGTAAGAGACAAGACCTATTCCTTTTTCAGTGAACTGGACTCAACACCCCCTATTCACCGCACAAGAATATATCTGACTAGTAAGAATCTTCAAACCTATGTATTGATATCTCTCTGTAAGTGAGTCAAGGGGGTGTAAAGCGGCATAAACACAGCCGTGAAAAGCAGCTAAACCCCATTATAAAAATAAATTACTTTTCAAAACCCGTGAAACAAAGACAGTGAAAGAGAGAGAAATTCTTCCAAAATTCGTTCAGGGGCTGTGATGCAACCTGGATTGACCATATCTAGACCCACAGCTGATTGAGACATAAGGGTGGACACTCTTGGGGCTGAGAGGTTCGGTGAGGTTGGGTGAGCCAACGCAGACCCTTTCAAGTAATACTGCATGGTACCCATCCCATGGGTCCCAAATCTCCAGGTTCAAGGGCATCTTCCTACGTCGAAAACAGGCATGAGAAACCCAGAAGATGGTACACCGTGTGATCGGGAAAGGTTTCTAAAACGCACCTCATTTCTCATCTCCTTTGCTCGGGTTCGCCATTCCAGCCGGTTTACTAGCCATCTCCCTCCTTGGAGAATCAGCACCTTTAACCTCCTGTTCCGTACAGGTTGCAATTTGTCCTGAGGATGAACGGGAAGAGGGGGAACCAATGAGAGACTAGCTCTAGGTGTTGGGACAGGCACAGGTCACTCTCTTTTCCCATCAGGCAGAAGAATTAAGCACAAGCTCAGCCTGCCCCCCAGAACCAGAAGAGGGCCTGAAGCAATCCTGCGCTTTTGCGGCCAGCTCCCAAAAAAGCGAGTTGAAAAATGGAGCTCAGGGGCACTGCAATTCACAAACCTGCAGAGTTTTAAATGATACCTCTCGTCCACAAATATATTAAGGGAAGGCAACGAAGAGGCTTTGAAAGCAAGGCAGAATTGCAGGAAACAGATTTCAGGAGGTAGATTCGAATCGCCTTGAAAGCACATGAAAAGCGGCAAAACGTGGACAATGATGCCCTTGGCCAAAAAGGGCGTATGCGTTTTTTCCTGAATATATTCAGGAAAAAAGGCATACGCCCTTTTTGGCCAACCAAGCAACCTGGAAAGGCCAATCAGCGCTCCAAAGAAGTCTCGCTCCCCAGCGGGCAAAAGGGCCATGCGGAAAAAAGTGTCCAAACCAGAAATGCAGGACCGGCCATGGAGAAATGGGAGCCTTGCTACGCTGATGGGTGGGATGTAAATTGCCAACAGCCACTCTGGAGAAGTGTACGGTGTGTTCTGAAACATCTAAAAAACACAGCTTGGAGAGCATAGGGCACTTCCACTCATGGGCGTATAAATTGGGAAAACTAAAAATCAGCAAGACACAGGCACCCCAAAGTTTAGGGCTGCTCTGTTGACAAGAACCCCCACTTCATTACACCTTAAATACCCTAGGAAAGAGAAAAATGGATAAAGAAGTTGGGGTACTCATGTACAATGGAATATCACTCAGCCATGAAATCAACGTCAGAAGGCTAGTAGCAGCACGATGAGTGGATTTAGGTACGACGATTCTAAGTGAAATAAGTCACACAGAAAAAGACACTTATCCTAAGATATCACTTATAGAGGGAATGTAAAAACCTCTACACTTGAACTGAATTGCAAAACAGAACAGAATCACACGTTTAGGAAACACACTATGGCTGCTGAACGGGAAAGGTGAGGTGGGGTGATGCATAAAACAAGGGTTTCAAATTAGCTCAGATACCGTTCCATAAACCCAATATGTAAGAGACAAGACCTATTCCTTTTTCATTGAACTGGACTCAACACCCCCTATTCACCGCACAAGAATATATCTGACTAGTAAGAATCTTCAAACCTATGTATTGATATCTCTCTGTAAGTGAGTCAAGGGGGTGTAAAGCGGCATAAACCCAGCCGTGAAAAGCAGCTAAACCCCATTATAAAAATAAATTACTTTTCAAAACCCGTGAAACAAAGAGAGTGAAAGAGAGAGAAATTCTTACAAAATTCGTTCAGGGGCTGTGATGCAACCTGGATTGACCATATCTAGACCCACAGCTGATTGAGACATAAGGGTGGACACTCTTGGGGCTGAGAGGTTCGGAGAGGTTGGGTGAGCCAACGCAGACCCTTTCAAGTAATACTGCATGGTACCCATCCCATGGGTCCCAAATCTCCAGGTTCAAGGGCATCTTCCTACGTCGAAAACAGGCATGAGAAACCCAGAAGATGGTACACCGTGTGATCGGGAAAGGTTTCTAAAACGCACCTCATTTCTCATCTCCTTTGCTCGGGTTCGCCATTCCAGCCGGTTTACTAGACATCTCCCTCCTTGGAGAATCAGCACCTTTAACCTCCTGTTCCGTACAGGTTGCAATTGGTCCTGAGGATGAACGGGAAGAGGGGGAACCAATGAGAGACTAGCTCTAGGTGTTGGGACAGGCACAGGTCACTCTATTTTCCAATCAGGAAGAAGAATTAAGCACAAGCTCAGCCTGCCCCCCAGAACCAGAAGAGGGCCTGAAGCAATCCTGCGCTTTTGCGGCCAGCTCCCAAAAAAGCGAGTTGAAAAATGGAGCTCAGGGGCACTGCAATTCACAAACCTGCAGAGTTTAAATGATACCTCTCGTCCACAAATATATTAAGGGAAGGCAACGAAGAGGCTTTGAAAGCAAGGCAGAATTGCCGGAAACAGATTTCAGGAGGTAGATTCGAATCGCCTTGAAAGCACATGAAAAGCGGCAAAACGTGGACAATGATGCCCTTGGCCAAAAAGGGCGTATGCGTTTTTTCCTGAATATATTCAGGAAAAAACGCATACGCCCTTTTTCGCCAACCAAGCAACCTGGAAATGCAAATCAGCGCTCCAAAGAAGTCTCGCTTCCCAGCGGGCAAAAGGGCCATGCGGAAAAAAGTGTCCAAACCAGAAATGCAGGACCGGCCATGGAGAAATGGGAGCCTTGCTACGCTGATGGGCGGGATGTAAATTGCCAACAGCCACTCTGGAGAAGTGTACGGTGTGTTCTGAAACATCTAAAAAACACAGCTTGGAGAGCATAGGGCACTTCCACTCATGGGCGTATAAATTGGGAAAACTAAAAATCAGCAAGACACAGGCACCCCAAAGTTTAGGGCTGCTCTGTTGACAAGAACCCCCACTTCATTACACCTTAAATATCCTAGGAAAGAGAAAAATGGATAAAGAAGTTGGGGTCCTCATGTACAATGGAATATCACTCAGCCATGAAATCAATGTCACAAGGCTAGTAGCAGCACGATGAGTGGATTTAGGTACGACGATTCTAAGTGAAATAAGTCACACAGAAAAAGACACTTATCCTAAGATATCACTTATAGAGGGAATGTAAAAACCGCTACACTTGAACTGAATTGCAAAACAGAACAGAGTCACACGTTTAGGAAACACACTATGGCTGCTGAACGGGAAAGGTGAGGTGGGGTGATGCATAAAACAAGGGTTTCAAATTAGCTCAGATACTGTTCCATAAACCCAATATGTAATAGACAAGACCTATTCCTTGCTCAGTGAACTGGACTCAACACCCCCTATTCACCGCACAAGAATATATCTGACTAGTAAGAATCTTCAAACCTATGTATTGATATCTCTCTGTAAGTGAGTCAAGGGGGTGTAAAGCGGCATAAACACAGCCGTGAAAAGCAGCTAAACCCCATTATAAAAATAAATTACTTTTCAAAACCCGTGAAACAAAGACAGTGAAAGAGAGAGAAATTCTTACAAAATTCGTTCAGGGGCTGTGATGCAACCTGGATTGACCATATCTATTCCCACAGCTGATTGAGACATAAGGGTGGACACTCTTGGGGCTGAGAGGTTCGGTGAGGTTGGGTGAGCCAACGCAGACCCTTTCAAGTAATACTGCATGGTACCCATCCCATGGGTCCCAAATCTCCAGGTTCAAGGGCATCTTCCTACTTCGAAAACAGGCATGAGAAACCCAGAAGATGGTACACCGTGTGATCGGGAAAGGTTTCTAAAACGCACCTCATTTCTCATCTCCTTTGCTCGGGTTCGCCATTCCAGCCGGTTTACTAGCCATCTCCCTCCTTGGAGAATCAGCACCTTTAACCTCCTGTTCCGTACAGGTTGCAATTTGTCCTGAGGATGAACGGGAAGAGGGGGAACCAATGAGAGACTAGCTCTAGGTGTTGGGACAGGCACAGGTCACTCTATTTTCCCATCAGGAAGAAGAATTAAGCACAAGCTCAGCCTGCCCCCCAGAACCAGAAGAGGGCCTGAAGCAATCCTGCGCTTTTGCGGACAGCTCCCAAAAAAGCGAGTTGAAAAATGGAGCTCAGGGGCACTGCAATTCACAAACCTGCAGAGTTTTAAATGATACCTCTCGTGCACAAATATATTAAGGGTAGGCAACGAAGAGGCTTTGAAAGCAAGGCAGAATTGCAGGAAACAGATTTCAGGAGGTAGATTCGAATCGCCTTGAAAGCACATGAAAAGCGGCAAAACGTGGACAATGATGCCCTTGGCCAAAAAGGGCGTATGCGTTTTTTCCTGAATATATTCAGGAAAAAACGCATACGCCCTTTTTGGCCAACCAAGCAACCTGGAAAGGCCAATCAGCGCTCCAAAGAAGTCTCGCTTCCCAGCGGGCAAAAGGGCCATGCGAAAAAAAGTGTCCAAACCAGAAATGCAGGACCGGCCATGGAGAAATGGGAGCCTTGCTACGCTGATGGGCGGGATGTAAATTGCCAACAGCCACTCTGGAGAAGTGTACGGTGTGTTCTGAAACATCTAAAAAACACAGCTTGGAGAGCATAGGGCACTTCCACTCATGGGCGTATAAATTGGGAAAACTAAAAATCAGCAAGACACAGGCACCCCAAAGTTTAGGGCTGCTCTGTTGACAAGAACCCCCACTTCATTACACCTTAAATATCCTAGGAAAGAGAAAAATGGATAAAGAAGTTGGGGTCCTCATGTACAATGGAATATCACTCAGCCATGAAATCAATGTCACAAGGCTAGTAGCAGCACGATGAGTGGATTTAGGTACGACGATTCTAAGTGAAATAAGTCACACAGAAAAAGACACTTATCCTAAGATATCACTTATAGAGGGAATGTAAAAACCGCTACACTTGAACTGAATTGCAAAACAGAACAGAGTCACACGTTTAGGAAACACACTATGGCTGCTGAACGGGAAAGGTGAGGTGGGGTGATGCATAAAACAAGGGTTTCAAATTAGCTCAGATACTGTTCCATAAACCCAATATGTAATAGACAAGACCTATTCCTTGCTCAGTGAACTGGACTCAACACCCCCTATTCACCGCACAAGAATATATCTGACTAGTAAGAATCTTCAAACCTATGTATTGATATCTCTCTGTAAGTGAGTCAAGGGGGTGTAAAGCGGCATAAACACAGCCGTGAAAAGCAGCTAAACCCCATTATAAAAATAAATTACTTTTCAAAACCCGTGAAACAAAGACAGTGAAAGAGAGAGAAATTCTTACAAAATTCGTTCAGGGGCTGTGATGCAACCTGGATTGACCATATCTATTCCCACAGCTGATTGAGACATAAGGGTGGACACTCTTGGGGCTGAGAGGTTCGGTGAGGTTGGGTGAGCCAACGCAGACCCTTTCAAGTAATACTGCATGGTACCCATCCCATGGGTCCCAAATCTCCAGGTTCAAGGGCATCTTCCTACTTCGAAAACAGGCATGAGAAACCCAGAAGATGGTACACCGTGTGATCGGGAAAGGTTTCTAAAACGCACCTCATTTCTCATCTCCTTTGCTCGGGTTCGCCATTCCAGCCGGTTTACTAGCCATCTCCCTCCTTGGAGAATCAGCACCTTTAACCTCCTGTTCCGTACAGGTTGCAATTTGTCCTGAGGATGAACGGGAAGAGGGGGAACCAATGAGAGACTAGCTCTAGGTGTTGGGACAGGCACAGGTCACTCTATTTTCCCATCAGGAAGAAGAATTAAGCACAAGCTCAGCCTGCCCCCCAGAACCAGAAGAGGGCCTGAAGCAATCCTGCGCTTTTGCGGACAGCTCCCAAAAAAGCGAGTTGAAAAATGGAGCTCAGGGGCACTGCAATTCACAAACCTGCAGAGTTTTAAATGATACCTCTCGTGCACAAATATATTAAGGGTAGGCAACGAAGAGGCTTTGAAAGCAAGGCAGAATTGCAGGAAACAGATTTCAGGAGGTAGATTCGAATCGCCTTGAAAGCACATGAAAAGCGGCAAAACGTGGACAATGATGCCCTTGGCCAAAAAGGGCGTATGCGTTTTTTCCTGAATATATTCAGGAAAAAACGCATACGCCCTTTTTGGCCAACCAAGCAACCTGGAAAGGCCAATCAGCGCTCCAAAGAAGTCTCGCTTCCCAGCGGGCAAAAGGGCCATGCGAAAAAAAGTGTCCAAACCAGAAATGCAGGACCGGCCATGGAGAAATGGGAGCCTTGCTACGCTGATGGGCGGGATGTAAATTGCCAACAGCCACTCTGGAGAAGTGTACGGTGTGTTCTGAAACATCTAAAAAACACAGCTTGGAGAGCATAGGGCACTTCCACTCATGGGCGTATAAATTGGGAAAACTAAAAATCAGCAAGACACAGGCACCCCAAAGTTTAGGGCTGCTCTGTTGACAAGAACCCCCACTTCATTACACCTTAAATATCCTAGGAAAGAGAAAAATGGATAAAGAAGTTGTGGTCCTCATGTACAATGGAATATCACTCAGCCATGAAATCAACGTCATAAGGCTAGTAGCAGCACGATGAGTGGATTTAGGTACGACGATTCTAAGTGAAATAAGTCACACAGAAAAAGACACTTATCCTAAGATATCACTTATAGAGGGAATGTAAAAACCGCTACACTTGAACTGAATTGCAAAACAGAACAGAGTCACACGTTTAGGAAACACACTATGGCTGCTGAACGGGAAAGGTGAGGTGGGGTGATGCATAAAACAAGGGTTTCAAATTAGCTCAGATACTGTTCCATAAACCCAATATGTAAGAGACAAGACCTATTCCTTTTTCAGTGAACTGGACTCAACACCCCCTATTCACTGCACAAGAATATATCTGACTAGTAAGAATCTTCAAACCTATGTATTGATATCACTCTGTAAGTGAGTCAAGGGGGTGTAAAGCGGCATAAACACAGCCGTGAAAAGCAGCTAAACCCCATTATGAAAATAAATTACTTTTCAAAACCCGTGAAACAAAGACAGTGAAAGAGAGAGAAATTCTTACAAAATTCGTTCAGGGGCTGTGATGCAACCTGGATTGACCATATCTAGACCCACAGCTGATTGAGACATAAGGGTGGACACTCTTGGGGCTGAGAGGTTCGGTGAGGTTGGGTGAGCCAACGCAGACCCTTTCAAGTAATACTGCATGGTACCCATCCCATGGGTCCCAAATCTCCAGGTTCAAGGGCATCTTCCTACATCGAAAACAGGCATGAGAAACCCAGAAGATGGTACACCGTGTGATCGGGAAAGGTTTCTAAAACGCACCTCATTTCTCATCTCCTTTGCTCGGGTTCGCCATTCCAGCCGATTTACTAGCCATCTCCCTCCTTGGAGAATCAGCACTTTTAACCTCCTGTTCCATACATGTTGCAATTTGTCCTGAGGATGAACGGGAAGAGGGGGAACCAATGAGAGACTAGCTCTAGGTGTTGGGACAGGCACAGGTCACTCTATTTTCCCATCAGGAAGAAGAATTAAGCACAAGCTCAGCCTGCCCCCCAGAACCAGAAGAGGGCCTGAAGCAATCCTGCGCTTTTGCGGCCAGCTCCCAAAAAAGCGAGTTGAAAAATGGAGCTCAGGGGCACTGCAATTCACAAACCTGCAGAGTTTTAAATGATACCTCTCGTCCACAAATATATTAAGGGAAGGCAACGAAGAGGCTTTGAAAGCAAGGCAGAATTGCAGGAAACAGATTTCAGGAGGTAGATTCGAATCGCCTTGAAAGCACATGAAAAGCGGCAAAACGTGGACAATGATGCCCTTGGCCAAAAAGGGCGTATGCGTTTTTTCCTGAATATATTCAGGAAAAAACGCATACGCCCTTTTTGGCCAACCAAGCAACCTGGAAAGGCCAATCAGCGCTCCAAAGAAGTCTCGCTTCCCAGCGGGCAAAAGGGCCATGCGGAAAAAAGTGTCCAAACCAGAAATGCAGGACCGGCCATGGAGAAATGGGAGCCTTGCTACGCTGATGGGCGGGATGTAAATTGCCAACAGCCACTCTGGAGAAGTGTACGGTGTGTTCTGAAACATCTAAAAAACACAGCTTGGAGAGCATAGGGCACTTCCACTCATGGGCGTATAAATTGGGAAAACTAAAAATCAGCAAGACACAGGCACCCCAAAGTTTAGGGCTGCTCTGTTGACAAGAACCCGCACTTCATTACACCTTAAATATCCTAGGAAAGAGAAAAATGGATAAAGAATTTGGGGTCCTCATGTACAATGGAATATCACTCAGCCATGAAATCAACGTCATAAGGCTAGTAGCAGCACGATGAGTGGATTTAGGTACGACGATTCTAAGTGAAATAAGTCACACAGAAAAAGACACTTATCCTAAGATATCACTTCTAGAGGGAATGTAAAAACCGCTACACTTGAACTGAATTGCAAAACAGAACAGAGTCACACGTTTAGGAAACACACTATGGCTGCTGAACGGGAAAGGTGAGGTGGGGTGATGCATAAAACAAGGGTTTCAAATTAGCTCAGATACTGTTCCATAAACCCAATATGTAATAGACAAGACCTATTCCTTGCTCAGTGAACTGGACTCAACACCCCCTATTCACCGCACAAGAATATATCTGACTAGTAAGAATCTTCAAACCTATGTATTGATATCTCTCTGTAAGTGAGTCAAGGGGGTGTAAAGCGGCATAAACACAGCCGTGAAAAGCAGCTAAACCCCATTATAAAAATAAATTACTTTTCAAAACCCGTGAAACAAAGACAGTGAAAGAGAGAGAAATTCTTACAAAATTCGTTCAGGGGCTGTGATGCAACCTGGATTGACCATATCTAGCCCCACAGCTGATTGAGACATAAGGGTGGACACTCTTGGGGCTGAGAGGTTCGGTGAGGTTGGGTGAGCCAATGCAGACCCTTTCAAGTAATACTGCATGGTACCCATCCCATGGGTCCCAAATCTCCAGGTTCAAGGGCATCTTCCTACGTCGAAAACAGGCATGAGAAACCCAGAAGATGGTACACCGTGTGATCGGGAAAGGTTTCTAAAACGCACCTCATTTCTCATCTCCTTTGCTCGGGTTCGCCATTCCAGCCAATTTACTAGCCATCTCCCTCCTTGGAGAATCAGCACCTTTAACCTCCTGTTCCGTACAGGTTGCAATTTGTCCTGAGGATGAACGGGAAGAGGGGGAACCAATGAGAGACTAGCTCTAGGTGTTGGGACAGGCACAGGTCACTCTATTTTCCCATCAGGAAGAAGAATTAAGCACAAGCTCAGCCTGCCCCCCAGAACCAGAAGAGGGCCTGAAGCAATCCTGCGCTTTTGCGGCCAGCTCCCAAAAAAGCGAGTTGAAAAATGGAGCTCAGGGGCACTGCAATTCACAAACCTGCAGAGTTTTAAATGATACCTCTCGTCCACAAATATATTAAGGGAAGGCAACGAAGAGGCTTTGAAAGCAAGGCAGAATTGCAGGAAACAGATTTCAGGAGGTAGATTCGAATCGCCTTGAAAGCACATGAAAAGCGGCAAAACGTGGACAATGATGCCCTTGGCCAAAAAGGGCGTATGCGTTTTTTCCTGAATATATTCAGGAAAAAACGCATACGCCCTTTTTCGCCAACCAAGCAACCTGGAAAGGCAAATCAGCGCTCCAAAGAAGTCTCGCTTCCCAGCGGGCAAAAGGGCCATGCGGAAAAAAGTGTCCAAACCAGAAATGCAGGACCGGCCATGGAGAAATGGGAGCCTTGCTACGCTGATGGGTGGGATGTAAATTGCCAACAGCCACTCTGGAGAAGTGTACGGTGTGTTCTGAAACATCTAAAAAACACAGCTTGGAGAGCATAGGGCACTTCCACTCATGGGCGTATAAATTGGGAAAACTAAAAATCAGCAAGACACAGGCACCCCAAAGTTTAGGGCTGCTCTGTTGACAAGAACCCCCACTTCATTACACCTTAAATATCCTAGGAAAGAGAAAAATGGATAAAGAAGTTGGGGTCCTCATGTACAATGGAATATCACTCAGCCAGGAAATCAACGTCATAAGGCTAGTAGCAGCACGATGAGTGGATTTAGGTACGACGATTCTAAGTGAAATAAGTCACACAGAAAAAGACACTTATCCTAAGATATCACTTCTAGAGGGAATGTAAAAACCGCTACAGTTGAACTGAATTGCAAAACAGAACAGAGTCACACGTTTAGGAAACACACTATGGCTGCTGAACGGGAAAGGTGAGGTGGGGTGATGCATAAAACAAGGGTTTCAAATTAGCTCAGATACCGTTCCATAAACCCAATATGTAAGAGACAAGACCTATTCCTTTTTCAGTGAACTGGACTCAACACCCCCTATTCACTGCACAAGAATATATCTGACTAGTAAGAATCTTCAAACCTATGTATTGATATCTCTCTGTAAGTGAGTCAAGGGGGTGTAGAGCGGCATAAACACAGCCGTGAAAAGCAGCTAAACCCCATTATAAAAATAAATTACTTTTCAAAACCCGTGAAACAAAGACAGTGAAAGAGAGAGAAATTCTTACAAAATTCGTTCAGGGGCTGTGATGCAACCTGGATTGACCATACCTAGACCCACAGCTGATTGAGACATAAGGGTGGACACTCTTGGGGCTGAGAGGTTCGGTGAGGTTGGGTGAGCCAACGCAGACCCTTTCAAGTAATACTGCATGATACCCATCCCATGGGTCCCAAATCTCCAGGTTCAAGGGCATCTTCCTACATCGAAAACAGGCATGAGAAACCCAGAAGATGGTACACCGTGTGATCGGGAAAGGTTTCTAAAACGCACCTCATTTCTCATCTCCTTTGCTTGGGTTCGCCATTCCAGCCGATTTACTAGCCATCTCCATCCTTGGAGAATCAGCACTTTTAACCTCCTGTTCCGTACAGGTTGCAATTTGTCCTGAGGATGAACAGGAAGAGGGGGAACCAATGAGAGACTAGCTCTAGGTGTTGGGACAGGCAGAGGTCACTCTATTTTCCCATCAGGCAGAAGAATTAAGCACAAGCTCAGCCTGCCCCCCAGAACCAGAAGAGGGCCTGAAGCAATCCTGCGCTTTTGCGGCCAGTTCCCAAAAAAGCGAGTTGAAAAATGGAGCTCAGGGGCACTGCAATTCACAAACCTGCAGAGTTTTAAATAATACCTCTCGTCCACAAATATATTAAGGGAAGGCAACGAAGAGGCTTTGAAAGCAAGGCAGAATTGCAGGAAACAGATTTCAGGAGGTAGATTCGAATCGCCTTGAAAGCACATGAAAAGCGGCAAAACGTGGACAATGATGCCCTTGGCCAAAAAGGGCGTATGCGTTTTTTCCTGAATATATTCAGGAAAAAACGCATACGCCCTTTTTGGCCAACCAAGCAACCTGGAAAGGCAAATCAGCGCTCCAAAGAAGTCTCGCTTCCCAGCGGGCAAAAGGGCCATGCAAAAAAAAGTGTCCAAACCAGAAATGCAGGACCGGCCATGGAGAAATGGGAGCCTTGCTACGCTGATGGGTGGGATGTAAATTGCCAACAGCCACTCTGGAGAAGTGTACGGTGTGTTCTGAAACATCTAAAAAACACAGCTTGGAGAGCATAGGGCACTTCCACTCATGGGCGTATAAATTGGGAAAACTAAAAATCAGCAAGACACAGGCACCCCAAAGTTTAGGGCTGCTCTGTTGACAAGAACCTGCACTTCATTACACCTTAAATATCCTAGGAAAGAGAAAAATGGATAAAGAAGTTGGGGTCCTCATGTACAATGGAATATCACTCAGCCATGAAATCAACGTCATAAGGCTAGTAGCAGCACGATGAGTGGATTTAGGTACGACGATTCTAAGTGAAATAAGTCACACAGAAAAAGACACTTATCCTAAGATATCACTTCTAGAGGGAATGTAAAAACCGCTACACTTGAACTGAATTGCAAAACAGAACAGAGTCACACGTTTAGGAAACACACTATGGCTGCTGAACGGGAAAGGTGAGGTGGGGTGATGCATAAAACAAGGGTTTCAAATTAGCTCAGATACTGTTCCATAAACCCAATATGTAATAGACAAGACCTATTCCTTGCTCAGTGAACTGGACTCAACACCCCCTATTCACCGCACAAGAATATATCTGACTAGTAAGAATCTTCAAACCTATGTATTGATATCTCTCTGTAAGTGAGTCAAGGGGGTGTAAAGCGGCATAAACACAGCCGTGAAAAGCAGCTAAACCCCATTATAAAAATAAATTACTTTTCAAAACCCGTGAAACAAAGACAGTGAAAGAGAGAGAAATTCTTACAAAATTCGTTCAGGGGCTGTGATGCAACCTGGATTGACCATATCTAGCCCCACAGCTGATTGAGACATAAGGGTGGACACTCTTGGGGCTGAGAGGTTCGGTGAGGTTGGGTGAGACAATGCAGACCCTTTCAAGTAATACTGCATGGTACCCATCCCATGGGTCCCAAATCTCCAGGTTCAAGGGCATCTTCCTACGTCGAAAACAGGCATGAGAAACCCAGAAGACGGTACACCGTGTGATCGGGAAAGGTTTCTAAAACGCACCTCATTTCTCATCTCCTTTGCTCGGGTTCGCCATTCCAGCCGATTTACTAGCCATCTCCCTCCTTGGAGAATCAGCACCTTTAACCTCCTGTTCCGTACAGGTTGCAATTTGTCCTGAGGATGAACGGGAAGAGGGGGAACCAATGAGAGACTAGCTCTAGGTGTTGGGACAGGCACAGGTCACTCTATTTTCCCATCAGGCAGAAGAATTAAGCACAAGCTCAGCCTGCCCCCCAGAACCAGAAGAGGGCCTGAAGCAATCCTGCGCTTTTGCGGCCAGCTCCCAAAAAAGCGAGTTGAAAAATGGAGCTCAGGGGCACTGCAATTCACAAACCTGCAGAGTTTTAAATGATACCTCTCGTCCACAAATATATTAAGGGAAGGCAACGAAGAGGCTTTGAAAGCAAGGCAGAATTGCAGGAAACAGATTTCAGGAGGTAGATTCGAATCGCCTTGAAAGCACATGAAAAGCGGCAAAACATGGACAATGATGCCCTTGGCCAAAAAGGGCGTATGCGTTTTTTCCTGAATATATTCAGGAAAAAACGCATACGCCCTTTTTGGCCAACCAAGCAACCTGGAAAGGCAAATCAGCGCTCCAAAGAAGTCTCGCTTCCCAGCGGGCAAAAGGGCCATGCGGAAAAAAGTGTCCAAACCAGAAATGCAGGACCGGCCATGGAGAAATGGGAGCCTTGCTACGCTGATGGGTGGGATGTAAATTGCCAACAGCCACTCTGGAGAAGTGTACGGTGTGTTCTGAAACATCTAAAAAACACAGCTTGGAGAGCATAGGGCACTTCCACTCATGGGCGTATAAATTGGGAAAACTAAAAATCAGCAAGACACAGGCACCCCAAAGTTTAGGGCTGCTCTGTTGACAAGAACCCCCACTTCATTACACCTTAAATATCCTAGGAAAGAGAAAAATGGATAAAGAAGTTGTGGTCCTCATGTACAATGGAATATCACTCAGCCATGAAATCAACCTCATAAGGCTAGTAGCAGCACGATGAGTGGATTTAGGTACGACGATTCTAAGTGAAATAAGTCACACAGAAAAAGACACTTATCCTAAGATATCACTTCTAGAGGGAATGTAAAAACCGCTACAGTTGAACTGAATTGCAAAACAGAACAGAGTCACACGTTTAGGAAACACACTATGGCTGCTGAACGGGAAAGGTGAGGTGGGGTGATGCATAAAACAAGGGTTTCAAATTAGCTCAGATACCGTTCCATAAACCCAATATGTAAGAGACAAGACCTATTCCTTTTTCAGTGAACTGGACTCAACACCCCCTATTCACTGCACAAGAATATATCTGACTAGTAAGAATCTTCAAACCTATGTATTGATATCTCTCTGTAAGTGAGTCAAGGGGGTGTAGAGCGGCATAAACACAGCCGTGAAAAGCAGCTAAACCCCATTAGAAAAATAAATTACTTTTCAAAACCCGTGAAACAAAGACAGTGAAAGAGAGAGAAATTCTTACAAAATTCGTTCAGGGGCTGTGATGCAACCTGGATTGACCATACCTAGACCCACAGCTGATTGAGACATAAGGGTGGACACTCTTGGGGCTGAGAGGTTCGGTGAGGTTGGGTGAGCCAACGCAGACCCTTTCAAGTAATACTGCATGATACCCATCCCATGGGTCCCAAATCTCCAGGTTCAAGGGCATCTTCCTACATCGAAAACAGGCATGAGAAACCCAGAAGATGGTACACCGTGTGATCGGGAAAGGTTTCTAAAACGCACCTCATTTCTCATCTCCTTTGCTCGGGTTCGCCATTCCAGCCGATTTACTAGCCATCTCCCTCCTTGGAGAATCAGCACTTTTAACCTCCTGTTCCGTACAGGTTGCAATTTGTCCTGAGGATGAACAGGAAGAGGGGGAACCAATGAGAGACTAGCTCTAGGTGTTGGGACAGGCACAGGTCACTCTATTTTCCCATCAGGCAGAAGAATTAAGCACAAGCTCAGCCTGCCCCCCAGAACCAGAAGAGGGCCTGAAGCAATCCTGCGCTTTTGCGGCCAGTTCCCAAAAAAGCGAGTTGAAAAATGGAGCTCAGGGGCACTGCAATTCACAAACCTGCAGAGTTTTAAATGATACCTCTCGTCCACAAATATATTAAGGGAAGGCAACGAAGAGGCTTTGAAAGCAAGGCAGAATTGCAGGAAACAGATTTCAGGAGGTAGATTCGAATCGCCTTGAAAGCACATGAAAAGCGGCAAAACGTGGACAATGATGCCCTTGGCCAAAAAGGGCGTATGCGTTTTTTCCTGAATATATTCAGGAAAAAACGCATACGCCCTTTTTGGCCAACCAAGCAACCTGGAAAGGCCAATCAG